>NC_135567.1:3326798-3594798 GCF_964340395.1 Glandiceps talaboti | reverse complement strand
TAAGGAGAGTTACTCTGTACCTGTCGACCGTCTCCGTGCAAACATTCCTTTCCTAAGTGGCCATATTCGTTTTCACGACATTGCTGGTCATGATGCCATTCATCTAAGTTCACTGAGAATGAACTACATCCCAGAGGAATTTTGGCATCTTTTTATCAAATTTGCAATTGACGGAAAAATACATGATGTTATCTTGTATAGAGATGATAATCTCAGAAGGAATCGTTTCACACTGTCTGATGAAAACATCGCAAAAGTAACAATGGCAGCAGACTTTCTGAATATGAAATCCTTTTTTGATGCTCTCAAACACAAACTCCTCGAAAGAGAAAGCCTGTTTACTGTCATAGGGAGTCACACGACAGTGACACATCTCTTAGACTACTTCCAAAAAATAAGTCGACTGAGAAATGTCAGTGCATGTGATGGGTTGATTGATGCAGTCGCAGCTGTAGTGACTGAAATTTTCATGTTTGTCGAGACAAGTTTCAGAACATGGGACACAGAGACCATGTTGTCATTCGTTA
Organism: Glandiceps talaboti; assembly: GCF_964340395.1. Classification (NCBI taxonomy): domain Eukaryota; kingdom Metazoa; phylum Hemichordata; class Enteropneusta; family Spengelidae; genus Glandiceps; species Glandiceps talaboti. The sequence continues at coordinate 3,594,271 of NC_135567.1, read as the reverse complement.
AGCGTAAAACCAGATATATTGGGACAGAAAGAGATGTCTATAACATTGTTAAAACGTGGCAGAACCATGCAATGAATCACGAGTGTCATACTGACATAGCCAGAATCTTTTTAGCGATCCATCCAGAGGACAATTGTTTATCCCAACTGATCGACAATGCAGTTTATGATCTTTTACAAACTCATATTGAAGGTTCACTGCTGAACTCGTGCCAACAACACATTATTTCCAATTATCCATTCCTGGAAACAACAGTAGGAGAGGCCCTTGAAGATCATTTGAGTAAAGCCATCACTAAATCTATAACAGACAGTATGCGTAAGACGACAAATGCTCCAAAAGACCATACATATAGACAACTGTCGTTTTCTAAAGGATGGTTATATGTTTACGACAAATACTCTGTACTACATGAAAAAGGGACGAGACCTACAAACACAGACGTCCTGTACACGTTTCCGAGCAATACCTCTAAGGGTAGAGAATATGACATCACAGTTCTTGATCGTCACAGGGTGTTCTGTGTCTTTGCAGCAGAAGAGAAAATAATGATTGTGGGGACGAATTTTGCTTGTAATTCAACAGATGAAAGTTGCCTACCGAAATGGAATCTAACATGTCACTTTAACAGTATGCTTGTTAGTGACATCGCTAGATTACCTCTCGAAGAAGACATTGGTTTCTTTGAAATAGTCAATTTCAAGGACATTTTGATTATCAAAGACATAACTGACAATCAGTGTTTGACTTTTGCAAATGCGAACAGTTCTTGGCGAATAATTTCTTCACGGTTGAATCATCACGTGATCAAATTGTGCGATTTCTTTCAAATCCCTACAGACATAGATTTGGGTAACAGAACTATGTGTGCTGTAACAATGGGCCCAAACACATGTTGTATTTTTACAGCCACTAATGCTAGAGACGAAAGTATGCACGTGATACAAGTCGAGTTTAATAGTGAAGTTATGTCCACCAATGAGATTGTTGCAAACACGTACAGTGCCCCTAATTGGGGTGTATTGAACCACCTTGAGACCAGGGCCATAGCATATCCCGACACAATTACTCGAGGTAGATACATGCCATCTTTGTTTCATGTGCCTGCCTTTGGTATTGTTTGTGTTGGCCTCTTTAGTATGACGGACACCTTGGAGTTCATCATTGAATGTTCTGTGTATGACATGACACTGGACAAATGGGAAGGAATAATAATGAACAACAATGAAGACCCATTTCAAAGCAAAGACATTCTCTTCAACAAACGAGAAATAGAGACTGCAACCACTACTCCTACATTGCCCTTGAAAGGAAGAAACGAAGGAGCAGACAAGATTGTATTGTTTGATTGTGACAGAAATTTCCACTGGGCTAGAAGATTGTTCATGAGATATGAGATTATTTTGAATTTTACAACCAAAAACTTCGAATTCACTCTGTGTCGATCAGATCGTATAGCATATATCGATGGTGTTTGTTGAACACTCACTCACACACACTAAAAAGTAAACAAACAAACAAACAAACAAACAAACAAACAAACACATGCTTAGAAATGCAAAGCAAGGCAAAATATCTTTGCTGTTTATTTAGGTAAAATCTGGTGGCTCTGGCCAACTGTTGTTGTTCCTCACATGTGTTGTTGATGGTAGACATCTTGGTATTTTCAGGAAAATACACACGAGAAAAAAGAATTGCAAACAAAGAACAAACAAAACAACCAATCCTAATGCCAGAAAAGTCAGGTCATCATGGACTACCACCATCATCAATCCTTTGGTTTTTTCGTTTGGTATACCACATTAGTATACCTATGCCAGAGCAGTAGGCAAATAATTCACTTTCAACGATTCCCAAATATCTTGTAGTGTCTTTGCCAAATCACTGTTGTCGTTCCGGTTAATAAAATGAAACATTTGCAAATAAGCTGTGTTCAAAGACTGATTCTTATCACCCACCATTTCAATGTAGTCATGAATGATTTGAGAGGGCACATACACTTTCATTTTTTCTTTGCTAAGACATAGGGGCATTTGTTTTCTCAAATCAATGTCATTCGACAGACATAATACATCTGAACCGACTTTGACATTAGCATAACAGTATTTTGCCGACGATGTCAAAGATTGTTTTACCGGTTTGTCACGAACAGGACGAAGAGAAACCAGTTTCGTAAACCAAGTTGGCATTTTGGTGAAAGATTCCTTGTCGTACATGTCCAATGACATCGTACCTAAAATAGGTGACCCTTGAACACGAACCAATGCTCGGACACAGTACTCAAATGATTTGAAGGCATCACTCCTATCAACTTTCAAAATGTCATTTTCTTTTGTTTCCATACCAACAAATTCACATTGTCCATCATTATGGGTCATCGCATGTGTCTCGCCTGACATGACCTGAGATACCACATCATTCAGAACTTTGTCTCGCGTGAACTCTGTCACTACAATAGGGACAGGGATTTTGGTCAGTTTTTTAACCACATCTTGGGTTAAGGAAGACGGTGACAAACCCTGTTCGGAAACCAACAACCATGTGTAAAGGTTTACATCGAATTTGGCAACATTTAAAACGTGATATAGTAACTGTTGATAGGCATGCCATGCAGGAGACAGTGTGTGATACTGTAGTTCGAGGTAGGCCTCCATGTTACCAACACAGGTATACTTTGTTGGGAATTCAAGCGAACTGTAATCAAAGGGCCAAGTCAAAAACACTTCTTTACAAAATGCTCTACCAGCATTTAGAAACAAAGATGTTCGTCCTCCATCGTTGATAGGTATGCAGTAAGCAAACGTGAACAAAGGAAATGCTTGCACGATTTTCACAAACAAATCTCGACAGACATCTTTTTTCTTCACGTGGTCTTTCTGAAATTCTTCCAACGAACAAGTGACTTCGTCAAATGACACAGGTTTTTCAAATGTCCACCATGATGGATAATTTTTAAGAAATTCACACAGTTTTTCCAAGAACGTTTTTTGTTGTAAGTTTAGGTACTCACTAGATTGTCCGTACTCTTGTATTACAGACACGTGTTTTGAACAACATGTATCTATTACAAAAACGTTCAGGTCAAAACACAAATCTGTTTCAATGCAAGACAAAGCTTTCAGATAACTAAAATTGAAATCTTTCCCATCATTCCATTCAGTTAACATGGAAGCAAGACATATAAAGAAAGGTAATATGACATTTTTGTAAAACAAAACAATGTTGTCAACGAGTACTGCACTGTCGTCGTAATGGGTCAACACAATGTCGAGTTTCTCTGCAAGACGTTTTACGAGATAAATCAGGCCCGTTTTGCTGTTGGATGCATATGTCAGTATAGCCTCTTTTTCGAATGGTGACACGTCTTGTTCGTGAAAGTCTATGTGCTTGCTTTGTATATAGGTGTTAAGGTCTTCCATTTGTTCGGGTTTTTGAGTGGCAACTACAAATGCGGCCGCGATCAGCAAAGTTAATGACCGTCTGATTCCCTTCACAATGCCTTTCAATCTTTTGGTGAGAGACAACAACATCAGTTGTGACAGACAATCAAAAAGGACTTCATCCACCTGACGACTTGACTTGTTGTGATGTGACACGTTTGTTACAAGTCGGCTTAGTTCTTCATGTGTAAGGTAACGTGATATGTTTTCGTGAAGCAAAATGGGATCTTTTGATCCATGCACACCGCTCAATTTAACAATTGTTGTTAATTTTGTCTTCATCTCTGTAGTCAACTCTGATTCCATCCAATTGAAAGAATCCTTATCGTGCTTCATTTTCAAAGTTTTAAGCAGTGTTTTGAGAGCGTTCTGAATAGACGCAAGGACATTACGGAAACTTGACGATGGATCTATTTCCTCTTTCTCGAGATATGTAAACATGGCCTTTGTTTGACGGTACAAAGTACATACCTTCCAGTTGAAAGGTAACAAACAACATGTCAGTGTGTAGCACACATCACTGAATTCACAGTCTTTTGATAAATCGAGGTCAAGATTAAATATTAATTTTTCTTCACTGTTTTTCACTGTTTCCGTTCTCTTTGACAACTCCATCAAAGTTTCCATATCACACAGAAGTGGTGTTGGTTGGGAGGGTGTACATGTGACGGTATCCCGCTTCTGATTGGGGTGAATGGTTTTAATAGGTGTTGAAGTTATTGGTTTGGTAAAAATTTCAATTGGAACCATTTTTTCGGGTGTATTGGACGCTGGTGCACGTGTTTTGACACTTTCATCAACAGGGAAAGGATCATGTGTTGGTTGAGAATAGCTAGTTGTCACTTCCTTCTTCAAATCATCAATATTTACATCTGAAGGGAAATAAGTGTCTGCAGTTTTGACGGGAACTGATGTCATTGGTTGAAAGGGTATATTTACTTTATTTTTACCGCTTGTAGGTATACGTAATGAACAAAAGGCATTCTCGGGAGGCAGGGGCAGTGAGACATTGTAGGGTAAACGAACAAACATGTTTGGTGGAAACTTTCTTTCCCGTCGTACTTTTCTTCTATGGTTTTCCTCACGATTAATACACAGCGGTAACGCATCGGATTCCTCCATGGGAACACATGAAATGTTCATTTTTTCCATACTTTGTAGAAAATCATCCATTTTTACACACTCCTCTATGACAATTGTATATTAGCACAATGACCAAGTCGTAAATGTAAACAATTGCAATAACGGCCGGCGAAGCTTAATTCTAAACAGAAATAAACATGTCATTCACCTACATCACTTTTGTTGTACGGTCTGTAGAGCCATTGACTCACTTGTCTGTGTACAGCAGAGAAACCCAATGGCCAGTGATACATCCACTGACAGACAGTGGCCACGCGCCTCAAAACAAACTCATCTATTCATACGAAGCAACTTTCGATTTGGGACATTCTTTGGCCAGAGGAACGAGTTTGCTCTTTGTGCATTTGTACACGAGGACCAGAAACGTTTTAAGGTGCAAGTCCGGTGGTATCATTGATCGCTGGACTCTGGTGAAAAGAAAGGAAAAAGAGATTTTTACCATTGATTTATTCACTCGAAACCTCCTACAAATAACACCTTCTCGTTTTAGTGGTCCCTCTCAAGAAATCTCCTTTGATTTCGTTGGGTCAGGTATACTATTACAACGTTATCGTCTATTGGAGAAAGAAATGGTTACACGTATGTCCTTTCAGTTACTTCAGGACATGACAACAGAAAACGTTGTTGAAAACTCATACAGAGTAACTGCCTGTTCAGTAGTCTTGCCAATGTTTACAACACTGTACTTGGCCAATATACGGTCACAATCTCGTTGGCAGTTTCCTGTAGATTCACTGACAGATTTTCTTGACCTGTGTTTGGTGTTGAGCAGAGAGGTGTACATTTTAACAGACAACACGAACATGGCATCGAAACTATTGTGTGCCGTGGCAATAATTGCACACATGTCACCGACAATAACCCATTCTGAGGCAGTTTACGATCCCCTTCTTGATATCGTTAAAGCTAACGGCTCGTATTCGGGAAGCCTTGTTGGAAAATGCCTTTTTGTATATGAAATGCTGCTTGTTATTTATCGCCTGAAATATCGCAGTGAAGAATTTAAAAATTCATACAACGATTTCATGCCAGCCATTGTCGAAATCGTTTCCTCTCTTGACCACAGTAAAAATATATTCCCCTGCTTAATTAGAAGGCACATTATAGCAGCCATTCAAAAGGGGGATGAAAAAATAGACGTTGTGGATGGACGACACATTTTTGTCAAGAGTCTCTTGGACGATTACGTGTACGATGATGATCGAGATCACAATTTCACCAACCATCTATTCCAGACACTGAAAAGTAGTATAACCAGTAGGGCTTACACAGCTGTGCCCTGGAACAAGGGTGACAAATACACACGACTTTATTACCTCGACGACGATGACGAAGTTCCTTGTCACGTGACTATTGTAAAATCCAGTGGCTCCTTGTGGCAGGTGAAAAAACACTTTCCTCGCGTGTCTCAGGACGAATTCAAAAGATACCTAGCACTTGCATCAAAACAGCTGCCACTTCCTATACCGACCCTTTTTTCGGATTACAAAACAAACAAGAGAGGAAAAGACAGAGAATACCTGTCACCCTACATGCAATTCTATGGTTCGTGTGACACCTTCAGTCACTGCCAAATAGAAGACAGTTTATGGAGAAAGCAACTGAGCACTTCAACAAAATGTTACGAACTCCTACCGAACTCTTTTAAATTTTTTCGTATAACTGCTAGCATTAACAATCAATTGGTAAAGTAAAAAAAAAAAAAATTGTGCAAGAACCATGGATCTTCTGCGACAGTCACATCAGGTCGTGTTTGGTCCCTTGCCTACAAAATCCAACTATCAGGAATGGGAGACACTGGTCAAATTGAGTTTGTGTGAGAAGAAAGAAGAAACATGTGTCTTGTTGAGTGACACAGACAACGAAGAGCTCCTTTACACATGTTTTACAGAAACCACTTCTGGGGATTGGACAAATTATGTCAAGTATGAACAGTTTGACAACTACGTGTTTTCTTGGACATTCGATGGCAAAAAGTATGTCAGTGACAACCCGTTTTTCGAAATTCTTATGAGGACTCTTAGGAAAATGTGTATCTATTTCAACCAAAACATCCCCACAGTGGACGTCAATCAGATGAAAAGATGGAAGGAAATCATCGAGTTTTCACTCCAACAGTTACGTGCAGACATTCAAACAGTTAGCATAAGTATGTTTACCACCAGTGAAAACAGACGAAACTTGTTTGCCGTTAGTCGCAAAAAATCGTCACTACCCAAATGGCTTTCTGGGAACTTTTTCACCGGCTTGTTTGCTTTACATTACGTCACCTGCGAAGTGCAACATCTGGTGAATGCTGTGAATGCAGCCATAGACATAGATTGTGACTTAGTCAAACTGTACATCCGTTTCGATAAAACCTACAAAAGAGTCAATGAATTCCTCAAGGACAACTGTCTGTCGTTTCTCAATCCAATGACGAAAAGACAAAAGTATGTGGACTACTTAAACAGTTTGGTGGCACACAAAGATGGAACTTTGTCCCTTTTGAAAAAGGTAATGGCAGTATTGTGTTTACCCACCTCTGACGTGTCTACAGAATCTTCTCTTGTCAAATTCAGTTCGGACGATGTCTCGAAACTCAAATTACTACAGCCTTCTGTACTGAGAGCTCTGAAAAGTGGAACAAACGATCACATTGCACGTCTGCTGGATGACCACTTCATGATGGGTTCAGAGAGGGCGCACTTACACGAAAACGACGCCAACTGTGTTGTCATGTCACACGTCCTGTTTCAGCAGTGCCAACACGAGGACGCCAAAACAAGTGAGAGCAATGACAGTTTATTAGACCATATTGATAACCTTGTGTCGCTTTTTGCATATCGAAACTACTCCAAATCGTTCAAGGATAAAGAGATAGTGTTGAAACCAATTGCAAAGAAAAGACATCAATCAAGAGAACCTATAAACGTTGTACTCGAGGAAAGCAAAGCAGTTGAAATACAATCTCAGTTTTCACCAGCATCAAACACGACCAGCAGCTTCTTTCATACTTGGTGTTGTATTCTCTAATCGAATACGATATGATAAAGTACGGGATTGTGATATTGTTAATGGTCTTGGGCTGCTGTTTGATTAAAGGGATTGAAATTGAAGGAGTCACGCCTTTGGCAATTGTCTTTTCAACAAACCATACCAGTTACTGGATGCAACTCGACTTCCCTCCTACCCTTTTTCACCCAATACGTAAAACTGGTTTATTGATAAACACCACTGTTAACACAATGAATCTTACGTAGCCTGTTAAGAACGAGCCTAAAAATAAAACGTCACTAATAAAATACTATAAATGAGTTCTTTTCTGCAATTTCAAGTCAGTCAAAACGATGGAAATGGCATCGGCTAGTCCAAACCCCGAACTTAACATCACAGGGGCTTTCGATCATGTGGTGAACATGTTCACCAAAGCTGATTCTGACAAAATAATGCCTCTGGAGAAATCAATTAAAGCATTCATGTCATCATCGGCTATTCAAGGCAGGAGACTTTACAACATTCCTTGTCTTGCCAAACTACAAGGTTCGGAAACATACACAGTGTGTTTATCATCCGAGGCTTGGAAACTAATCGAGGCACAAGTTCACAACTCAAACATCAAGCTCATGACGCCAAAACAACGTAGGTCAATGCACAATAAATTGCATCACTCGGTGAATCCAAAACATGTTTCAATGTCGTCTAAAAAAATGTCAAAGGTGGGCGACTTCGTAAACAAGACACGTGGAGATCCACCAGTTTTAGATCTCTTCCCCATGACCCATTACCAATGTCGTTTCGTTGCTGCTCGACTTGGCATTGTGATTTTGTTTGACCCAGACTGTTCAAAAGAATTTACAGACAACAGCAAGATGTACCTATTGAATCATAATGGTAGAAGGTACACTGGACTGGTCTACTGGTTCAAGATATACAAACTCCTCGAGAGAGAAAAGTTTGCTTTCGAGATGGCCAACACATGCTTACCAAAATGCAACATCCTGCAGCTGTCTTACCAGAACAAAGTAGCGCCGAATCATTTTTCTGTCCGATTTATCAACAACAAATGGAAGAGGCGTTTTGCAGCACCTACAGTGTTCTGTTCTCCATCAGACATAGATAACAACACGGTAGCTACATTCAAAACAAGGTTCCTTACAAAGTCACACGCAGACCAGAAAAAAACAAAGGCTGACCAGTATGATACATATGGAAACTCCGTAATCGCCTACATGATAACTGCCTTGGCAAAGTGTCTGCCTGGTGCCTGGTGTGCCAACGACTTGTTCAATATTGACACCGTGTCCTCTGCATGTAAGAGAAAGAGAAAAAAATCACCTGATATGACCTCACCACACGCTTCACAAGACAGAATGGTGGCCAGTGACCAAGAATTAGCCTTTCTGAAAAACTGCCTTATTCAGAAAATGTCTAAACCACTCACTGCAGCCAACAAAGAAAGTCTTTCCGAGATCATGGCAATAGCCAAAACTTCACAAGGTTATCCTCTCGTCAGCATTGTTCACGATTTCCACATGACACATTGTCGTAGTAGCCAAATGGCAAATCTTCTCAGAGACAAAATCAAGTCTCTTATGGATGAATTACAGTCCCACAAAGACAAAAGCGAAGCACTTCACAAGGAATTGACAGAGTTGAAATGTGACACACAGCAATCATGTTCACTTTACCTGGATGACCCAGTCTACACAGCACTTTCGCAAACTTTCTAGAGATAGTATGAAATATGTATTTGTTTTAGTTGTAATTAAAGCTTTATTGTTAATAAAACAAAGAAACAAAGAAACTCTCTACTTTTAATTTTTGTTTCGTCTCAAAACACCAACCGTAAGATAAATATGTATACATAGTATGCCACAGTGATGTAGTGGGTCCCTGGGTGGCGTATTTTAAAGGGTCTTTTTCAAGATGTCAAAATCGGGGTTTTTTAAAGATTTCCAAAAAACTTTCTGTGTCCAGTAGAAACTACTGGGCAGATTGGTGCGAAATTTGGTGGGAACATTCTTAAGGGGTGTGTAAAGTCAGATTTGTTCATGACATGATGATTAGGGCTAAACATGTGTCATTTTGGTCAAAAATCAATAATTCCAAACTGTCATATATTTCACGAAGATAACGGAATAACACACAATTGAATAAACATTCAATAAAATGTTTGTAAATTTGCCTAGCAACAAGACCACACCTATAGCAACTGTCAAATAATCACGTATATTGAAAAGATTACAGAAAAAAGTGTACCACATATAGTAATGTTGGTAGGATTTTTGTTGTGAGTGATAGTAAGATGTAGCAATATGAATAAGATTTATATCAAGCCAGAATGCTGTTTCAGGATAACTAGATTCTATTGTATATAGTTTTAAAAAACAAATCTTATTAAATTGAACATTAGGGATGAAACAAGTTAAATTAGGAAGCCTTCAGTAATTAATAAGGGGAGGGTTGGGGGAATTAGGAGGGGGTGGGGTCTCTTTTTAGTACAACTGAACTACAATGTAGGTTCAGTAGTGCTATAGGCATGGAGTGGTGTCTGTCTGTGTATGTATGTGTGTGTGTGTTGATTACTTAAACTCAAAAACTGCCAACCCAATTGCTTTGGTATTTGGTGGAGACATTATTTGTGGGGTCTAGTTGGGAAATTGTTCAAATGAAAATAATCGCATTACAGGTGTGTGATTTGGGTAAAAAAAATGTGATTTTTGTTGAAAAAAAACTTAAACTTAGAAACTCCTGGGCAGATTGGTGCGAAATTTGGTGGGAACATTCTTAAGGGGTGTGTAAAATCAGATTTGTTCATGACATGGTGATTAGGGCTAAACATGTGTCTTTTTGGTCAAAAATCAATAATTCCAAAACTACTGAGCAGATTGGGCTGAAATTTAATGGGAATGCATCTAGGGATGTATAGATGAAGAAATATTAAGGATACAATGACGTCATGAGTGATATGCAAAATAGGTGTGAAAATGTTAATTTTGAGTGAAAGAATTCTATCTCACAAAGTACTTGGTCAATGAGACTGAAATTTGGTGAGATGTTTCTAGAAGTGTTATTATGCAGATTTCCTTCAAAATATTTTGACACAATTGGCCCTGGCAACCATGACCACGCCCTTAGCAACAACCAAATGGCAGTATATTTTGGTCAAAAATAATAACATCTGGTAGGCAAGCGAGTAAACATTCAAAAAATGTATGCAAATATCCCTAGCAACCATGACCACGCCCTTAGCAACATCCAAACGGTCGTGTATTTCACAAAGATAACGGAATAATACACGATTGAATAAACATTCAAAAATGTACATAATTTGCCTAGCAACAAGACCACGCCCATAGCAACAGCCAAATAATCACGTATATTGAAAAGACAACAACAGGAATTGAAAAATAAATGAATAAACATTTTAAAATGTATGCAAATATGTCTAACAAGAAGACCACGCCCATAGCAACAGCCAAATGATGATATATTTTGCAAAGATAATATCAGGAATTCATACACAAGTGAACAAAAAATGCAAAAATGTATGCAAATATATCTAACAACATGACAACGCCCATAGTAACAGCCAAATGATAGCGTATATCGCAAAGATAGCAACATGGTTGGCTAGGCAACTGGGTAGTCATTCAGCAAATGAACACCTATTGTTAGCATGGACTACCATATGGATAAACATTTTTAAAAACTACAATTGTGCTACAATGCCATTGGCGGTATTTTTACAAATCATTTCTTGGGGAGGGCCATATATTAGGAAATGAGATGAGGGGAGCAACACATTTCACTTTGACTAATGGTATTGTCTAGTCTAGCATTATTTTGTGTTGTTGACATCCTATTGCTCCGCATTGTATGCAAACACCATGCGAAATAGCCAGTAAGTGAACACTTAGTGACCCTCAACAAATAATATTGTAGTTAGCTATGGGTATGAGGTGCTCAAAACATATTTAACTTTTACTATAACATCCTTGTAATAAACAGCCTAACCATACAATATAGTTGGTATGGGTACAATTAGTGAGCCATAAAAATTAATATTATCTTTGCATTGTTATTTCACTTTTACTATATCACCCTTGTAACCATGGTAATGAACAACCCAATGTTGCCTTAAATTTTGGTTTAGGGTTAGATATCATATCAAACCATATCATCAAACCGCTGCTGGCAACCATATGGCATATAGTGAATTAATTATCAGTTGTGAGGAGAGAAGTGGGTCTCACAGGAGTAAAACAGGAACAGTTGGGTAAGGTATTAGGGATAATGTTTAGATATGTTGACAGTCCCAATGACAACATTTGGAGCCAACTAGTATTTTGGAGTTAATGTTCTGGCCTGCAACTCAGTCATTGAAATCCAAACACAGGTACTGATTAATGCAATGAGTTGACACAAATATACTGTGGTAGTAGTAGTTGGAGAAATAACCAATGCCTTTAAAACTTTCAATGTGGTGGAAGCAGTGGGATTACTTCTTTTAAACCAATTGATTCCAGTCCCTTTCCATGTCTGACAGCATTCAAACCATGTTTTAAAAATATTTAACTGGGGAAGGGCCATATTTTTAAGGAAGGAAATTTAGGGCAGGACACTTTTGGCTCAACAGAATCTGAGGAGGGTCACCTTTTACGTAACAGTCCAGGCCTGATTTCCCCTGTCCCTTCCCTCCCCTAAAGTGCTAGAGAACATTCATTATATTATAATTTTTTTATCATTAGTCAAGATATATTTGTCAAAATTAATGTATACACTTATAGTGGATTATATATTATTCTTCTGAAACTGATCCTTGCAAAAAAAAAATCTAAAATCATATGAATGTTGTTCAGCGTATTATATAGTACACAAAATAAATGATGATATATTACTGTCATCTCTTTCTTATAAAACTGTGTAAGAATATGACAGGGTCACAGATATTGATTCTTTTCAAAACTCTTTCTGGTTATTTAACAAGGAAGTGTTTTGCTCTTCTGACAAAAGTTGTATTCAGTACTTGTAACTTTTTTTCCAATAGTTTTGTTATTGTGGTCTACAGAGATGTTATGATAGATAGTCTTGTCAGTTATCATGTCTAATTAAAACATAGCGTAAGTGAAATCCTGTTAGATTACATCACAAAATATCTGAAGAATGTAAACATATTTAAGTTGTATTCAACATTTGATATTGGCTTGTGTAACTGTTAACTGACGAACAATTGACTTTGGTGTAGTTGTGATGCTTGAGTCTTTAAAATGTTGAAAAAAAAGAAGAAGGTTCATTTGACAGTTTTTGGAGTGTTTGGATAATTACATTTGTATGTCAATATACAAACCCATTTACACTAAATAGATGGTAAAGCTCAGGGAAGGAGGTGCTGTCCCTTTTAGATTTGAAATGATAATGTAATTATATTAAAATGGGATTTGTCAGTTCATCATATTGGTTCATGTTATAGTCTCTCAACAAATACATGGTCTATTACACCTTTGTGAGATTTCACTAGTTATGAGCATGGTAGTTAAGGTAATATTATCGTTGAGGTATAAGGGGAGATACCTGAATGGTATAAATGATTCATTTCTGTATTGCAACAAACTCTGTAATATTGTTTTAACAAGACATGTAATCCTTGCATTGAATTCCATTCTAATCAAAACTATCACAAATGGCTCATTAAAATATATATTCAATAAGATTGCACATGTATAACAGTATATGTACATGTATGTGACATCTGTAAAGACAAATTTGTTTGGAGTTTACCATCCTGGTGATACTTCCATGGTAGAACTTGTTTTAATTGTGGATGGTTATAAATAAATAACACAAACACAGATTGTTAGAGCATTATAACGACTGTTGTATTCTTATAAGACTGATAACATGTTGGGAAGAGAGAGAGAGAGAGCAAGTTACATCCTCATTAAGATATATATTATTGGTAACTTAAGAGAATCAATATGCATGTTTTTTAGGGTTTCTTAGCATTTCTGCTATAGTGCGATTGAAAGATGTGATTTCAGGCGGTGTATTTAAAATGAAAAATATGGTTTTATCACTTAGTATTTATGCAATCAGATTCCAGAGTTCTACACAAATTGTTGCCGATTTCGAGAATTGTCATGTGCTTGGCATTTTTAGGGGAATAAGTCCACAACCTCCAGTTTTCAATATTATAGTAATATTTAGTATTTATGCAATAAGATTCTGGAGTTCTACTCATAAGTAATTTCTATTAACTGCCTTACTTAAAAATCAAATCCCATGTTTATCACACTTTGTTGTTTGTATTTGTCTTTATTGTCATCACAATTTCAGTCTAATGTCTGAAATAAAATGTGTATGTGTATATAACAATGACTGTGTTTGAGTTAAGTCATTTTTAACATAAGTACACCACCCGAAATCACTTTATAAGCACGCTTTTGGTAATAATACAATAAAAAGTGATAAAATCAAAGCATGCTTTATTTGGTCGAATTCAACATTTTTTGAACATCTGCTGTCTATTTATCCGTTATACAATAAAAGTGATAAAAACCATATTTTAAGTGTACTCCCAAAATCTGGATTTTTTAAATCTCTATTCATAGGCAATGACAGTTTACCGGGGGGGGGGGGGGGGGGGGGGAATAGGTCCGGGGCATTTGTCAGGGCGGCATTTGTCTGGGGGCATTTGTCCTAGAACTGTGTAGAACACAATATAGCACATAGTTGAGTATTCTTAAGTTGCATAGTCTTTCCAGTAGGATGGTGGTTATATTACATGGCCACTTCTGGATTTCATTGGTGACTTGGGTGGTGTAGCAACTATTGGTTTAGGTGATAATGACGTTGCTTCCTTGACATCAGGTCGGTTGGACCGTTCAGAATTACTCCTTGTAGACAGTGGTGGTTTGATGATATTGGGAGTATGAGATGTCGTGTTTGTTTCTCCCAAGTCTTTAGAATCTGCTGGTTCCATTGTTTTCTTGAAGTGTGCTCTGCTACGTCGATAAGTTGTGTCGGATGACTCAACTTCTTAAGATCTTTCATCCAAACGCTGTGTGACAATGGCTTTTGGCCATTTCTTTTTTCCTAGAATGAACGGTTTCATTCTAACCACATCACCTTCTTCTAACACTGGGAGATCATCTAAGTTTCTGTCATAGTATACTGCTTGTGTTCTAGTCCTATGGTTCATTAGGTGTTGTGCTTGATTTGAGCTTCTTTGTTGCGTTGATGCAGTAGTGTGAGGTGAATGTTACTGTTGGATTTCTTACACTTCCTCAGGAGTTGTTTGGCTATCTTGACAGCTGCTTCAACTTTACCATTTGCCTTGCTCTTGTATGGGCTGATAGTAAGATATTTAAAGTCCCATACTTTTGAGAATGTTGCAAACTCAGTAGAGATGTATTGTGGTCCATTGTCGGAAACTAACTCTTCTGTGATTCCATATCGAGCAAAGGGCTGTTTTGTTTTCCTTATAACTGTTGAAGATTTGGTGTCGGGAAGTTTATCCAGTTCATAAAAGTTGCTATAGTAATCAACAGTTACCAAGTAGTCTCGATTATCATAGGTAAACAAATCGGATGCTACCTTTTGCCATGGTCTGTGTGGTTCATCATTGTTTCCATGCACTGGCTGGATTCATTTGTTCAGCAAGTTTCACATGATGTGATATATTTCGTTATATCAG
Source organism: Glandiceps talaboti (assembly GCF_964340395.1). Taxonomy (NCBI): domain Eukaryota; kingdom Metazoa; phylum Hemichordata; class Enteropneusta; family Spengelidae; genus Glandiceps; species Glandiceps talaboti. The sequence continues at coordinate 3,579,010 of NC_135567.1, read as the reverse complement.
CATTGCTCATTGTTTAAAAATACATTATACATTGTCATATAACCGCAAAATGTGCATATGAGCCACATATGCAAAGATTGACCTGTATCACATACATGCTGAAACCAGTCATTGGCTTCATAATATCTTGCTTCGTGAGAATGTCCATTGAGCAGAAAATAGTGAAGAATATTTTATTTTCACTGGAATTACCGTTAAAAACGGTAATAAACAGTACTCAACATGTTTTAGAATTTCACAGGTAATATGTGTGTCAAGTGCAGTTTCTTGTTCTACTCCTTAAAACATGTTGATACCCTGTATTTGGCTTGTCAACACAGCCTGTGTATATGTAAAGTGCACTGTTATTGTTGATAATTTTGGTTCAGACTAAAATTCACTTTTCAAAAATAATAATGCAGTGTGTACATATACAGACTGTGTTTACAAGCATTTACCAAACACAGGAGTGTTTCAATGTGCCTTATGGAGTAGAACAAGAAACTAAAAACTGTAGTTGATACACAGAACAAAACATACTGAAAAAATCATCAAAAGTTACAGCTACTGTCCCTTTAATCTGTCCACATAATTTCCATCCATCCATCTATCAGTGAATTTGTCATTTTGAGATGGGGGAGGGTCACATTTTAGAACTTGGGATTGGGGGGAGGGTCACATTTTACAGCTCAGACATACCCTAAATCCCCCCTCCCTCATAATTACTGAAGGCTCCCTTATAAAGTATGCAAATGGAGTATTTATACAGAGTCATGTATATATATCAGAGAGAGATCAGAGAGACAGACAGACAGACAGACAGACTGACTGACAGAGACAGAGATCTTTACCACTCTGGTCATTGTTGTGTCCAGATGATGGTAGCAGATCAAGAGCGAATAAGGATGGAAGTAAAATGAGAAGTGTTGATGGGATATGTGTTGGGCATTTCTACCAGAGGCTTCTAAAACATGACAGCAACATTTTGTGATGTTGTGATTGTAGGAAGGGATGTCGTGGACAATGCACAGTCATGCATGCATGTCTGAAAGCAGGTCTCCAATATATTGTCCATTGTGTTTGTGGTGGTGACTGTTCTTAAGCATATCTGTCTTGTGATACATGTCTAGTACAATAGTAATAAATCACATAAACAGTTCTCCTGAGATCATTTAATACTCCATTATATACCAATAGAAGTGAAAAATGCATCACTGCAATCATTTAAATATAAATGTGTTACTTTAGATTTGACAGTGATAGTATATTAGAAAAATAACAATGTTCAACTTGTTTAATTTATTTATCTTCTCAAGCATTTCGAAAAATAAAAATACCGCCAATGGCATTGTAGCACAACTAATAGTTGGCTGTTGGTGTCGCTGTGGCCTTGTTGCTAGGCACATTTGCATACATTTTTGAATATTGATTAATTTGCCTACCCTTTCCAGTTTTAATATTTGCAATAAAAAACACCATTCAGCCATTGATATGGGCGTGGTCCTGTTGGTAGGCATATTTGCATACGTATTTTTGAATCCGTATTCACTTACTTACCTATACCTGTTGTTGTCTTTGTAATATGCATCACTGTATAGCTAAGGCCGTGGACATGATTGCTAGAACCAATTGTGTCAAAATGTTTTCAACAACACCTGCAGAATAACACCTCCAGAAACCATCCCTACTAAATTTTAACTCCATTCACCATGCAGTTTAAAGATACAAAATTTTATTAGCACAACTGAACTAGGTTAATTGGTGCTAGAGTCATCGAGAAATGCGTGTGTATGTGTGTGTGTGTTTGTGTGTGTGCGCACGTGCGCGCTCGCGCGTGTGTGTGTGTATGTGTGTGTGTAAATGATTTAAAGTAAAAAACCGCCAGACTGATTTGTTTGGTATTTGGCGGGGACATTACTTGTTGTGTCTAGATGGAAAATTGTTCAAATGAAAATGATTGCATCAGAGATGTGCATTTTAAGTGAAAAAATGTGATTTTTAGTCCAAAGACTTAAACTCCAAAACTACTGGGCAGCTTGGCCTGAAATTTGGTGGGAACGTTATGTAGTGGGTGTAAATTTAGATTTGTTCATGACATGATGATCCCATCAGTGATATGCAAATTAAGGTTAGTCAAAAGTCTATAATTCCAAAAGTACTTCGGTTGATTTCGCTGAAATAGGATGTTTCTGGGGATGTACAGATCAGGTGATATTAATTACAATCATGATGATCTCTTTAGAAATGTGGAAATTAGGGCTAAAAAAACTTGTTTTTTTAGTTGAAATGCCAGTCAGGCAAAAAGAGTATACATAGATTATTGTTTTATTGATCCAATTAAACTATTAAAATTTTGTATGGGTTACTTAACACAATGTAACAATTGTGTGTGAATGGTACTAGAATTAATCTCTCCTTGATGTTGCTTGGAATTCGAAACCGTGCCTACCTAACTTGAACACTGAACTACATTTTGGTTCAATGTAAAATGCCTGTCTGTCTGTCTGTCTGTCTGTATGTCTGTTTGTATGTCTGTCTTGTAGATGATGCAGTGATTTTGGTATTGAACTTTACCTCTCAAACTACTAGAGATGAAATTTGGTTATGATTCTGAAAGTGTTACTGTTAATCTGCAAATTGTGAATGTATCATACTTAATATGTCATTGGCCCTAGCAACCATGACCACACCCTAAGCAACAGTCAAATGATAGGTTCCTTGACAATTATAACAAGGATGAGTAGGCAAGTGAATATACATTATTGTAGAATATGTAAATGCCCTTAGCAACAAGACCACGCCCATAGGAATGGGTAAACAATGACATATAATGCTAAAATAACACTGGTGATGGGAAGGTAAATGAGCATTGCGAAATTGTATGCCGAGAAACAAGATAGTGCCCATAGTAACATTTAAATGATGTTGTATATAGCAGGTATAACATTAACACCATGGATGGGAAGGCATGGGAATAAATCTTTGAAGAATGTAAGTCTAGCAAGAAGACCACGTTAATCATTACAGAAAATTAAACTGTATCATCAACAGTTGTGCTATGTACAACGTCATTGGCACTTTATAAAAATGGTTAGACCTAATTTGCATATCGCTAATGGGATCAGCATGTTGTGAATGCAGCTTCATCTACACCTCTCCAGAGGCAGCCCCATGAAATTCCTGCCCAATCTGCTAGGTATTTTAGAATGATAGATTTTAGACAAAAAACTCGTAATTTCAGGTGCAGCAAATGAGTCATTTTTAGTCCCCGCCGGACGAAGTTCAGGACGGGGACTTATGGATTGATTTTTTTCAAACTTGATACAAGGGCAACATTCTATGGCATACATATGCACGTCAATTTGTTTTATGATATGATCCAATATGGCCGCCTAGCAGTCATTTTGTTTGCAAATTTTCCCTGTCTAAAGCCATAACTCAGACATGCTTTAACAGATCTCATTCAAAGTTAGCATTAGGACAGTGTTCTATGAAATACATGTGCATATTCATTGTTGTCATGATACGATCCAATATGGCTGCCTAGCAGCCATTATGTTTGTGAATTTTCCATGTCCAAAGCCATAAATCAGACATGCTTGGACAGTTCTCATTCAAAGTTGGTATTAGGACAATGTTTTATGACATACATGTGCATATCCATATTCATCGTGTCATGATCCAATATGGCTGCTTAGCAGCCATTTTGTTTGCGAATTTTCCATGTCCAAAGCCATAACTCAGACATGCTTGAACAGATCTCATTCAAAGTTGGTATTAGCACAGTGTTCTATGACATACATGTGCATATCCATTTTTGTTGTGATACGATCCAATATGGCTGCCTGGCAGCCATTTTATTTGCAAATTTTCCATGTCCAAAGCCATAACTCAGACAGGCTCTAACAGATCTCATTCAAAGTTAGTATTAGGACAGTGTTCTATGACATACATGTGCATATCCATTTTTGTTGTGATACGATCCAATATGGCTGCCTGGCAGCCATTTTATTTGCAAATTTTCCATGTCCAAAGCCATAACTCAGACATGCTTGAACAGCCCCCCCCCCCCCCCCCCATACCCGACTCATCCTTTATTGTTGAATGGTTTATTCCATCAGGTCATCTTGAAGAGTAGGCATGTCCCATGTCCAACAAGGAGACACAACATGAGTTGGCATGTTCCATGTCCAACGAGCAGACACGACATATCTAAGTCTGTTTGATTTAGGTTCACAAGTGTTGTTGCATGATCAGAGTAGTGATATCAAGAAAATGACAACATAAAGTGCCAGTGCCTTAAAACACAATCATAGTGAGGACTATGTCATTCTCAATGACTTGTTCTGAAATTATTTCAGAAAGTTAAAACATAGCTAATAAACACTTTTTACGTTTCATTCAAGATTGGAGAGGAAAGTGAAAGCTGTTCGTATCAGCTCTCCCACTGCGATATTACACAACTTGTCCTCCCAACAGATGTCCCTGCCCACTGCCCGCTCCCCACAATTTTCACCAAGGTTTCCTTTCTCTCCGCTGCCCTCTACCAGACATATGGCATCTGTCCACTATTCATTGAAGCCCCAATGTTAAATTTACTCAGGATGCTGTTTGATATACTCATAGCAAATAGTATCTCCTTCTACATGTAATATATACGTAATGACAGTTGTCAGTTGACATATTAGATTGTGCTGCAATCTCAATGCACTGCCTCACCAGTTTCGATGACATACGCGGTCAAACATAAATTATTATATTACACAATTAATTTGCCTCTTGTGAATATTGTAAAAAAAATAGTAAATTTGTCCACTGCCTTCCCCTTTCCCCATATCTTACAGCTGAAATATATGTTGCCCGCTGAAATACTGGGCCATTTTTCCCCTCCCTCTGGCCAAGCTTGGAAATTGCCTGCACATTGAAGAATCGTTTATAAACAGCTATTTGCATGAACAGCTTCATTGGCTACACCTGTAATTTGCATATCACTAATGAGATAATCATGTACTAGGAATGTTACCATCAAATTTCAACCCAATCTGCTCAATAAATGTGAATCTGTTTTAATCAATCAATCAATCAATCAGCAAAGTTTATATTGCGCCAAAATCCAAAAACATTTAATGGCATAGGAAAATGTCAGTTGAGTATTTCCATTTAACTTAATAGTAAACTAAAGTATAGACTAGTAAAATACCATGAAATTCAAGCATTGGTCAACATTTTGGACTAAACTCAATGATATCAAGGCCTGGTGCAATGTAATATCAACAGTCTTATTAAAAAATGACAGAGCAAAAATGTGAGGAACAAAATTAAATACATGTGTATGTTATAAAACAAGAACAAATTGGGGTTTTAGTAAATTATCAGTTTAGTACTGAAATTATTAATGACACAGGCAAGAACCCACAACTTAATGTTTGTGCACAGGGAGCACAGGAACTGTGTTGCAATCTAACGAACAAACAAACAAACAAACAAGTAAATAAATAAAAAATAAATAAATATGCATGGGTAAATGAAAGATCATTTTAAACTCATGGATATCTGTCTGTAAACATGTCTATATGTATATACATGTCTGTATACTATTGAAATAATAGACTATTTGTTTCTATATATCCTATTTATACTAACAACATATAGATGGTATATATAGAAACATATCCTATATTCTCTCATTCAGAGACCGGTATATACATACATATTATGTTTATTGATAGTTATCCATTACTTTAGAATCCCATGTATATTTATTTAGTTTTTTTCTGTTTATTATTTATTTATTTATTTATTTGTTTGTTTATTTGTTTGTTTATAACAACATTCCTGGGCTCCCTGTGATATGACACCTGGCTGAGATGAGTGCATGTGGGCTGGGCATTTAGAAAGAAAAAAAAGAAAAAAAGATTAACTTACAGTACATAGTTAAAAGCAATCCATCAAGAATCCTTTCCAAAATTTACTGTTAAAAATCACAAAATCAGATAAAGATGCTGTAATTAGTCCCCGCCATACGAAGTCCGGGGCGGGAACTTATGGAATGGGTTCCGTCTGTCCGTGCGTCCGTCTGTCCGTCCGTCTGTCCGCAGCCGTTTCTTGGAGATGCCTGGACCAATTTTTTTAAAACTTGGTACAGGGGCAACATACAATGACATACATATGCACGTCAATTTGTTTTATGATATGATCCAATATGGCTGCCTAGCAGCCATTTTGTTTGCAAATTTTCCCTGTCTAAAGCCATAACTCAGACATGTTTGAACAGATCTCATTCAAAGTTGGTATTAGGACAGTGTTCTATGGCATATATGTGCATATTCATTGTTGTCATGATACGATCCAATATGGCCGCCTAGCAGCCATTTTGTTTGTGAATTTTCATGTCCAAAGCCATAACTCAGACATGCTTGAACAGATCTCATTCAAAGTTGGTATTAGGACAGTGTTCTATGACATACATGTGCATATCCATTTTCATCGTGATATGATCCCCCATACCCGACCAATCCTTTATTTTTGTAGGCATGTTCCATGCCCAACAAGCAGACACAACATATCTAAGTCTGTTTGATTTAGGTTCACAAGTGTTGTTGCGTGATCAGAGTAGTGATAATTCCTTAAAACCCAATCATAGCGGGGACTATGTCATTCTCAATGACTTGTTAAAATATTGTTACTCTCTTTGAGTCTAAAATCAAATCAGATAATTAATAAGTTTAAGTTTTATACGAATATTGGATTTTAAAATAATTGCCAGATATTATATATTATCCTAATTTTCAGGATAGATCTCATAGATTAGTTTTGTTTTATATGAAATAATGTATATAGATAATAAAACACAGGCTAAACCAATGCATAAATCACAGGTTTAACAAAATATCAGGATTAACAAAATATCAGGATTATAATACATGAAACAATTTCAAAAAAAGCTTTGAAATACAACCATGACTCATTCGAAATTATTTCTTTAAATGTATTGTAAGTGTTTCATAAGATAAAGATTCTGTTTTGATGTTACAAACTTTTGTTGGTAAGTATTGGGAATGAAATATACACTGAGCTTTACACTGAGCTTGAGTCAAATGTAGGATCCTGACTGCAATCTTCATAATCAATCAAGTACCGTCAAATTAGTTAATCTCAAGTTTAAAAAATCTTTACTAAGGGGTAGACCATTTGATATCCTGGGGGGGGGGGGGGCTTGGAAGATTGGTAGAGTCATTATTTTTTTTCCACCTGCTTGCCTGTGAATTATTTTTTTTCTCCTTCGCCTATACTGGCAACTTTTATTTTTCTTTCCTTCTTTGAGATATCCGAATTTTTTTTTGACGCCTATGTTGAACACCTACTTTTGTTGCCACAATTTTCTGTTTGGTTTTCGCACAGGGTTATAAAGAGAGTAAAAAGATGCTGGTCTATCACATAGATTATATTTAGAAAACTACATATTTCAATACATGTTTGATTTTCAATTAAATATAAACATCATTGATAGTTTTTATGCCATGGTATGGTGACACACAGAAAATGCAATTCGGAAACTTGATTGGTGAGCTCAAGCATTCAGACAGACTGGTCAGTCAGACAAAAAGTCACTGACCCCCATGAATAGTTTGATAGCATCTTGCCAGTAAGCTGTAAAGGGAAGAGCTTTGAGACTGGGATATGTCCACCTCTTGTGTGAGTGTATGTGTATGGGCTGGGGGGGGGCTTCTAGGGGGTCACAGACACTGTCAGACAATAATTTACAAGCTTTATAAGACAGTTCTAACATGTGAAAAGCAACTACATAAGGTTGAAACATTTTTAAAATAAAGTTTTCATAGCATCTTGACAGTAAGCGGTGGAGGAAAGAACTTTAATTTGAGACTGGGACATGTCTACCTCTTATGGGGGGAGGGGGTTCTAGCTGGTCTCCCTCTAGAAGCCCTGGTATATTTTTACTCTTAAAGCCAATTTTCTGGCTATTCACAGACACTTTCAGACAATAATTTGCAAGCTTTACAAGACAGCTCTAACATGTAAAAAGCAACCACATATGGTTGAAACGTTTTTGAAATAAAGTTCCATAGCATCTTGACAGTAAGAAGTGGAGGAAAGAACTTTGATTTGAGACTGGGACATGTGTACCCCTTATGGGGGTCCTAGGGGGTCTCCCCTAGAGGCTTTTGAAGTTTTTTTTACCAATTTTGGTGAATATTATTGTTGGTTTAACAAATGAGTAGCCTCTGGGGTGAGATAGTCCAAGGGGTTTCACCCCTGGCAGATCTGGAGTTATTTGATTCTATTTAGGCAATTTTTAGGTTATTCATAGCCTCTGAGGTAATATTGCCAAGCTTTGAACTTTTTCAATAAGTTTTCCATGTTATAAAAGTGGGCCTGTAACATTGGTATAGGGGCATTGATATTGCATGTATAGTAAAATCACTGGTATATTAGAGCACTTTAGGATGTCATACCTCGTGTACATTAGAAACTTGAATTTGATTACTTTGTAGTGTCGATACATGTAGTGTCCGAAATAAGAAGTATATTCATCCCTACTAACTAATTCATACTGAAGAGACTAGAACAATTTAGATTAAGTTCTTTTATATATTCTTTTATAAACTATCCAATAGTATGAAGATTACCATTACCTTCAAGTTCACTTTTGCCCCAAAATGCAAGATAAGTGAAGCACTGATTGTGAAACAGCCAAACATTTACATGGCATGTTCTGTAACTAGTGTGGTAGCTAGGTGATACATGTATGTGTATAATTTTATGTTTGAACCCTTACCTGAAGTAATATTTAAAAAATTTATGAAAGAAACAGAGACAAGAACAAATATATATATGTACCACAGGCCAACGGAACTTACTGGTCCCTGACATGTGTTTGAAAATGTTTGTCATGATCTGACAAGTGTCCTGGTTGGAGAAGTACTGGCAGGTTGAACAGTACACTCGAATTTGTGCATCATTTCCCTGCCAAGACATTTTTTTTTCTAGTAGCAGCAGTGTTGCAGCCAGCTTTTTCTCAGAGTGGAACATTGTGTCTCGAGACTTTCATTTTTCTGGGTCATCTTATTTTTGTTTGTGTGGGACATCACAAAATTTATCATTACACCAAATGTACTAGTCTATAACAAACTCAATAAAAACTCATATATAACACAATTACAGGTAAGTTTAATCCTGCACCAATCTTGTTTCAGTGTTTACATGCAAATGTGAAAACTGATTAGAGTGGAGTCATATTTTCTATAACTACAGCTGACTAACTGTTGTTCATTGTTACTGTCAATCATTGTCAATGTACTGTTCAAGACTTGATGAGTTCATGAACTCATGATGGTTACTTTGATAATTGTATCACTGACTTTTGATAAACATATCTCTCTCCAACGTGATGTCTGTTTAATTGTTAAAACAATTGCTGACTGATTATCTTTGTGAATTATCCACAGTAAAGCATAGACCATACACAAAAAGTCACTATATTTTTTTCTATGCGTCTTTGTTTTGCTGTTTTCCATTCTTTAAGAGCCTCCTCGAATGGGAACATGTCAATCAGTGGTCCCTCAGCTGATATCAGTGATAAGACATCCAGTCTATCAGGTTTAAGTCTATTTTGAATGTTTGTTTTGATCTTATTCTGAATGGAAAACCCGCGTTCACAATCTGCTGTTTGGATAGGTAATATAAGAGTTATTTTAGCAAGCTTTACCAAGTTCAGAAACTGGTCTTTATGATAAATATACATCAGTTTCCACAATGTAGCCACCTTATCACGTGGGTATAACTTTGACAACACAAGTTCTTTGGCGGTTGCCCATTCACGCATTACACACGCTGGATCCACTGTGCGATCTACAACTGTATCATCGCTGCGTATTGTAGTTTCCCAGAAGTGGTTTACTAATACTCCGATTTCTTGGTTTCCATATTCAGTAAGTTCATCTTTGGACAAAAATGATAGTGGCCGCATGGCTAGAACAGTGAATGCATTTATTAACTCGGTTGATTGTTGAGGAAATCTCTCACTTAGGCTGCTTTCACAAAAACTTGTTCGGGGGGGGGGGGGACTTGAAAATATATGGATAGTGTGTGTGTGTGTGTGTGTGGGTGGGGGGGGGGGGTACCTGAAAAAAATGTTATGGGTTGTAGGGGGGGGGGTACCTGAAAATAAATTGACATCATGACTTTTCAGACATGGGAAAATAAGCTTTTAAAATGTTGGTCTTCCCTTTTCAACAACAACAACAACAACAACAACAACAACAACAACAACAGCAGCAGCAGCTACAAACAACAGTTGCTCACAAGTTAGTAAAATGAAAAACAAAAACAGTCAAATTTTAAATTTTCTTTTAAGAAACTGTTAATGTAATGATAAATTGAAATGGGCGAATTGAGTGGTACAGATTGTTTTTTGTCTGAAAATATCAGTGTCTTTCATGTACACTACTATCTACTGAAATTTGGTTCATTTAATGTGTGAAATTACCTTTACACTGTACTGAAAATATTCTTTGTGACATGACTGTGTTTTGGTTTGTGGTTATCACAATGATATGTACGTTTTCCATGTAAATTCTTACTAGTATTAAATGACAGACAAATATGACAGACAACATTTTACATTTGCAGCTCTTGGAAGTTAAAAAAAAAAAAAGAGTTGGAAAATGTTCATCTCAGCCTGCCATCAAAATGTAAAAGATGCACCTGCACTAAAACATACTTGACAAGTATCAAAAACGTCTGTGCAAGGTATTTTTTCATCCTATAGATATGACTATAATTTTCAACATAAACTTTTAATAACACATTCTAAATATTTCCTAAAATTAGCATATTGGCAACATCTGCTACATTTGAAACAGAAGACAATATCTCACAAGCTGAGTTAACAGAGAAAAAGTAAAATAAGTTTTTTGCACATACTTTTCAACTTTGCATGAATATACTATTACTTGTAAATATAAAGATAAATTAAACTTTGACATAACTCTCAATATAAAGTTACCCTAAAGATATATGGCAGGAATGAGGTAGTGAACTGAAACAATATGTGCAAATACTCCAATATAGTCTCAATAAACATTTTCATAAAGTAGTGTTTGCACAAACTGTGGAATTTTTTTGGAATGCTTAAAACATATATCTGTTAAAAACATATCTGAAGCAGCACATAATAATAATAATAATAATAATAATAATAATACACAAACATACTCATTAAAAAAATTAACAAATAAATTATCTTTTCATGTCAATATTGCACTAGGCATTGTCAGTCGTAAATCATCATCAACATCATTCAAATCATCATCATCCAAATCGTCATCTTCTTCCTCCTCTTCTAAAACATTACAAAGGAAAGACTGATATTCCACTTGATCTACTTGATTTATGTTTGAAAGGGTTCTCCATCTTCTCCTTTTTCTTCTTCATCATCACCACCATCGTCATCATCATCATCATCATCATCATCATCATCATCTTACAAGAGTTATTCAAAGTGTAATTTATTTACAAGTATATGTTGTTTTTTGGAACGGCAATGCACTGGTTAACATAACATCATTTTGTTTTAACTGGTGTTTGTGTATATATATATATATATATACACAATATACAAATTGATTACATATAAAATGGACAAAGTTGGGATTAAGTGTATTATGTACAGTTTTGTACTTGGTATGGAATGTTAACGCACAGGAAGAGTATTCCAAAAAAAAATTTATTCGGGTAGGGGGTACTTGAAATATTTGGTGCTTTGGTAGGTGGGGGGGGGGGGGGGGTACTTGAAAAATTTCGGAATATGGCAGGGGGGTACTTGAAAAAAAAATTAGGGTTTTACAAAAAATCTCCCCCCCCCTAACAAGTTTTTGTGAAAGCAGCCTTAGGTTTTCTAGGATGTTCTGAATAAAGTCACGCCTAAAGTTAGCGAAGTATTTTACCACATTAGGTGTTGTTTTAATGTCATGACCACAAACGACATAATTGTCAGTTTCCTTCATTTTCTCAAGATCAGAGAGAAATTTTCCGTTATCTGTAACTAATCCTTCTAACTGCGTAGTCGTAATTTGTAGTGAGGCTTGTACGATCGCTATATCAATGTCTGATGCTTGAAATACTATACTGAGGTGAGTAAGGACAGAAATTACATCCATGAGTAGGTGTGTTGTAGCAATGAATTCATACTGATACGCATAGTCTTTGCCAAACCTTTTGCGGTAGGTAATTTCTCAGCTTGTGCTTCGAAATATGTAACGAGCAATCCATACGTGTGATATATAGTTTCAAGGGCAGAGTAGAAGGAGAACCACCGTACTTCATGAACTTCTATGTATTTCAGACAGGTATTTCAGACAGGGATCGTTGAGGATAACTTGTATTTATTTCACTGTTTCAGTGCGTACGGCTAATCTTGAAAAGTGATAGTATATATCAGTGAGACTTTGCTGGTATTTCCTCAGATACGGCACTTTCTCGGCGGCCTGACTTGTACATAGCACCAAATGGTGTGCTATGCAATGTATACCAAGTAGGAATGGATTTATCATCTCAGTCGTACACAAACTGTCGATGTTGTTTTTTTACTGAACTGAACTGAACTAAACTAAACTAAACTAAACTAAAATAATAAATACATGCTATGATGCATAGAAGTTAATAGACAGTATCCAAATATCCCTAGCAACCATGATCACGCCCTTAGAAACAGCCAAACGGTCGAAAAACGTATGCAAATATGCCTAGCAACAAGACCCCGCCCATGGCAACAGCCAAATGATCATTGATGTTGTAATGATAACAGGGATTAATAGGCAATTGAATAAACATTCAAAAATATATGCAAATATCCCTAGCAACCATGACCACGCCCATAGCAACAGCCAAAAAGTGGTGTATTTCACACTGATAACAAGAGGGTTTAATAGACAAATGAATAAACATTCAAAAAATGTATTATTTGTTTACACAATAAGATTACAATCGTAATTATTGATATGATACATTATTATTGCAGATAGAGTAATATATTTTGTATTATTTAATTACAGGACAAGAGGACAAGTCTACATTATGCCGCTGACAGTGGACATTTTGATATCTGTAAATTGTTGCTGGAAGCTGGTGCCAAAATAGATGCAGTTGGAGAAGTAGGTTGAGTTTTGATTAGTTAATATCTTATTTATCAATTATATGATGTGTACATGTCAACCATTCCAATGTGTTATCATTTAATGTGTTTGACTATAACTTTTTTATTTGATAAGGTAAATACTCACATGTTTTCATAGGATGACCACCTTGCCATAGCGCTAAATCCGATGAGTATATTGTTAATGGCCTATGATAGTATCACAATGGTATTGTTAATGTTAGGACTATCTTAATTAAAAAGACAATTCATTTATCGCAATCACCTTCAGGGTCAATTATCAAAGTCAAGACAAGTCCTGCCTATCATATACACATTTAGGTATTTACATATTGCCAATTTCTTGTTTACAAGTAATCTTGAAGAAAAGAACTATACACAAACATTATTTTTGGAGCTCATATCACTTTGTCTACCCCCATATTATCCAATGCAAACTATCTTTTAGTCTTCGTTGAAGACACAACCCTCAGAAAATACAATGTGTCTGTGATAGACAAATTGGCTTGATTTAATGCTTGACCCTCAAGGTCAAAGGTCAAGGTCTCAAATTTGTTCATTCTTACACTTTGTGAATTGGCCCAGTATACATACATAGTGTATTGAGGTTTATACTATTACGGATACTGGTAGTATCCAGTAGAATTCTTCACAATACATAATGGAGACTACCAGAATCCATGTACAATAAAGGCAGTGTATTCTAATAGAGATGGAACATCAGAATACAGTTATAGAAGCTAGCCTAAATAATTCCAGTGCAGTTTCCACCAGAATTCAACGTGGAATACACTACTGGATACTGTGTTCCAATACAGGATATGGATACAGTTTATGTGGTATCCACTCAAATAGGGCTGGATACAAGTAGAATTCATAATGCTGGAGACTGCATGATGGAAGTGATCTCTGTATGATTTCAAATGTTGGTGTGGGTGGGAGGGGGGGGGGGGTAAGCTGATGATGTATGTTTTTTTTAGCACAACTGAACTAGGTTTAGTAGTGCTATAGGCATCAAGGAATGTGTGTGTATGTGTGTGTGTGTTGATGTGTGTGTGAACAACTTAAAGTCAAAAGCTATGAGAATGTATGTTCTTTTTAGCACAACTGAACTGATAAGGTTCAGTAGTGCTATAGGCATCACCAAGTGTCTGTCTGTCTGTCTGTCTGTCTGTCTGTCTGTCTGTCTGTCTGTATGGATGTGTGTGGATGTGTGTGAACAACTTAAAGTCAAAATCCACTGGGTGTATTTACTTGGGTGTATAGTTGGGAAATTGTTCAGATGAGAATGATCTTACCACCGGTGTATGATTTGGATAAAAAATGTTATTTTTTGTCAAAAAACAAAAACTACTGGGCAGATCGGTGTGAAATTTGATGGGAACATTCTTAAGGGTGTTTAAATTAAGAAGTGTTCACGACATGATGATCCCATCAGTGACATTCAAATTAGGGGTAAAAATCAATACCTATACTGTATCCATGTGCAAAACATTTTTAAAATCTGTACAGTTGTGGTACAACGCCATTGGCACAACATTTTTCAAATATCAATCGACGGCATTGTAAAGCTTTGACGAAATCTAATTTAGGTTTTTACTATAGTTTGTTAATTCCACTTATTTCCACTATAAAAGGAATATACAAATTAACTACTGAAATACATTCACAACATAGACCCAAAATGGCTCATTTTAATACAGTAACAGTGTTAACGCAAAGACAAAGATTCCTTTGTCAGTCTGACATCTAACATTTCACTTTAATGTATTTCACCTGTGATGGCTTCCTTGAGATCACACTGTGTCTTGTGCTCATGTAATACAGTGATCCCATTAACAATCAAATAATTGATATAGAATTTGCAATGTACCACTGAACTATACAAAGAAACCCAAATGTAGGTACTAAACTACCATGGACACTACTATGAGGTGAGATTAATGCCAAAACACAAAACTGAGGTTCAGTAGTGCTATAGGGATCGCCCGGCATCTGTCTGTCTGTCTGTCTGTCTGTCTGTGTGTGTGTGTGTGTGTGTGTGTGTGTGTGTGTGTGTGTGTGTGTGTGTGTGTGTGTGGATGTGTGTGTGTAAACAACTTAAAGTCAAAAACCGCTGAACCGATTACCATTATATTTGGTGGGTCCATTACCTTGGGTGTCTAGTTGGGAAATTGTTCAAATCAAAATGATCGCATCACAGGTGTGTGATTTTGGTCAAAAAATGTGGTTTTTGGTCAAAAAACTTAAACTCAGAAACTACTGGGCAGATTGGTGCGAAATTTGGTGGGAACATTCTTAAGGGGATGTAAAGTAAGATTTGTTCATGACATGATGATTCCATCAGTGATATGCAAATTGGGGCTAAAAATGTGTCTTTTAGGTTAAAAATCTATAATTCCAAAAGTACTGAGCAGATTGGGCTGAAATTTAATGGGAATGTATCTAGGGATGTATGGACGAAGAAATATTAAACATACAATGATTCCATGAGTGATATGCAAATTAGGTGTAAAAATGTTCATTTTTGGTCAAAAACTTATATTTCAAAAAGTACTTGGTCAATGAGTCTGAAACTTGGTGAGATGTTTCTGAAAGTGTAATTATGCAGATTTTCTTCAAACCATTTTGACAAAATTGGCCCTAGCGACCATGACCACACCCTTAGCAACAACCAAATGGCAGTATATTTTGGTCAAATAACAACATCATCTGGTAGGCAAATGAGTAAACATTCAAAAAATGTTTGCAAATACCCTAGCAACCATGACCACGCCCATAGCAACAGCTAAACGGTCGTGTATTTCACAAAGATAACAGCAGGAATTAATAGACAATTGAATAAACATTCAAAAAATGTATGTAAATTTGCCTGGCAACATGACCACGCCCATAGCAACAGTCAAATAATCACCTATATTGCAAAGATAACAACAGGAATAGAAAGACATATGAACAAACATCCAAAAAATGTATGCAAATGTGCCTAGCAACAAGACCACGCCCATAGCAATAGCTAAATAATCACCTATATTGCAAAGATAACAACAGGAATAGAAAGACATATGAACAAACATCCAAAAAATGTATGCAAATGTGCCTAGCAACAAGACCACGCCCATAGCAACAGTCAAATAATCACCTATATTGCAAAGATAACAGGAATAGAAAGACATATGAATAAACATTCAAAAAATGTATGTAAATATGCCTAGCAACAAGACCACGCCCATAGCAACAGCCAAATAATCACGAATATTGCAAAGATAATATCAGGAATTCATACACAAGTGAACAAAAAGATACAAAAATGTATGCAAATATATCTAACAACATGACCACGCCCATAGCAACAGCCAAATGATAGCATATATCGTAAAGATAGCAACATGGTTGGATAGGCAACTGGATAGTTATTCAACAAATGACCACTTATTGTTAGCATGGACTAGCATATGGATAACCTATTAGAAACTGTACAGTTGTGGTACAACGCCATTGGCGGTATTTTTTTTAGTTTACATTTTCATTTTATTCTCCCATTTTGTCTCCATTTATATCTAATTGTGTTCACATTTTTATTTCAACCTCTCATTTTGTTTGCATTTTTATCTAATTGTGTTTGCATTTTTATTTAAATCTCCCATTTTGTTTGCATTTTTATTTCAACCTCTCAGCTTGTTTGCATTTTCATCTCATTGTGTTTGCATTTTTATTTAAATCTCCCATTTTGTTTGCATTTTTATCTAATTGTGTTCACATTTTTATTTTTATTTTATTATGTTGGAATAAAAATGTGAACAAAATGAGATAAAAATGCAAACAAAATGTGAGGTTGAAATAAAAATGCAAACACAATGAGATAAAAATGCAAACAAAATGAGAGGTTGAAATAAAAATGCAAACACAATGAGATAAAAATGCAATCAAAATGAGAAGTTGAAATAAAAATGCAAACAAAATGAGATAAAAATGCAAACAAAATGAGAAGTTGAAATAAAAATGTAAAAACAATGAGATAAAAATGGAGACAAAATAAGAGGTTGAAATAAAAATGTAAAAACAATGAGATAAAAATGCAAACAAAATGAGAGGTTGAAATAAAAATGCAAACACAATGAGATGTTGGAATAAAAATGTGAACAGTGCCACAATGAGATAAAAATGCAAACAAAATAAGAGGTTGAAATAAAAATGCAAACAAAATGAGATAAAAATGCAAACAAAATGAGAGGTTGAAATAAAAATGTAAAAACAATGAGATAAAAATGGAGACAAAATGGGAGAATAAAATGAAAATGTAAACTTAAAATAATGTTAAGACAAGTGTTTTGGCACTAATCTCACCTCATACAATATGACATAATAGGTAATCGCCTTAGGTATTACCGGAGTTTTCTGAAAACTAGCCCTGGGCCACTAAACGGAAAATCAGCAAATTCGGAACAACAACAGAGGAATAAATAGAAGCTCAGGGCGATTATTTGGCAGTCAACACTCAACAGCCATGTGGTTATATCATTACTAATGGGGACATACCAATTTAGGGACACAACAATTAGGAAGACAAGAATAATAATTTCATTTTATAATAATTCAAATATATCAAATGAAACATTTTATTTGCTATCATTCTATCAGCATTGATTGTATTGTTGCGTCGATGCCTCAAAAATAACCATTATAAATAGAATAGAATTGTCAATTGACTGAAACCAAGCATGTCAACTTTATATTTATTATTATAAATTGGATATTGTTCAACTAAAAATAGTGTACATCTGAATATACAGATTCAAAGGCAAGATTCAATGTTTCACATTAGCGGGACTTGGGACCACTAATTTTTTTAGCAGGACCACTGCATTTTTTTCATCACTGGTCCGGGGACCACCAGTTCACAAAATGATTTGTTCACCCTGGATAAACTTGACATTAGCCTTGTACCGATCGTTAAATCTCCATGAACTCATTTATACAATGTCATAACATTACACATTACTTCAATTCTCACTCAATGTAATTCACTTTGTGTGCACACTCACCATGCAAATTACCCTGACCTATTTTTAGACCCAGTGTGTCGCATTGACAGTGACGTCTGCGGGTCTCCATGAGTCATCTGCCGACTTGTTGATCGATCTCAGCACAAAGGTGTATGTACCTACCTTCACGATCACATTCTCCTCGTGTAAAAAAAACAGCCATTTTTATTGGCACTCTAAGTTTATGTTTTTTCAATGGAACATTCGAACTAAATAAAAACTAACGTTACCAATATAACAAGGCAAAATTCTTGCCGTAGTGAATCTGAAAAACCCATTAGACGCCCACCCGCCAAATGATCGCCCATGGGCAACTTTTCGGATGGGCTTGTTTTCGGAAAACTCCGGTAATATTTACTGTAAGTTATTGACATAATAGGTAATTACCTTATGTATTAATATTTACTGTAAGTTATTGACATAATAGGTAATTACCTTAGGTATTAATATTTACTGTAAGTTATTGACATAATAGGTAATTACCTTAGGTATTAATATTTACTGTAAGTTATTGACATAATAGGTAATTACCTTATGTATTCATATTTACTGTAAGTTATTAACATAATAGGTAATTACCTTATGTATTAATATTTACTGTAAGTTATTAACATAATAGGTAATTACCTTATGTATTAATATTTACTGTAAGTTATTAACATAATAGGTAATTACCTTATGTATTAATATTTACTGTAAGTTATTAACATAATAGGTAATTACCTTATGTATTCATATTTACTGTAAGTTATTGACAAAATAGGTAATTACCTTAGGTATTAATATTTACTGTAAGTTATTGACATAATAGGTAATTACCTTATGTATTAATATTTACTGTAAGTTATTAACATAATAGGTAATTACCTTATGTATTCATATTTACTGTACGTTATTGACATAATAGGTAAATTACCTTATGTATTCATATTTACTGTAAGTTATTGACTTAATAGGTAATTACCTTATGTATTCATATTTACTGTAAGTTATTAACATAATAGGTAATTACTTTATGTATTCATATTTACTGTAAGTTATTGACATAATAGGTAATTACCTTATGTATTAATATTTACTGTAAGTTATTGACATAATAGGTAATTACCTTAGGTATTCATATTTACTGTAAGTTATTGACATAATAGGTAATTACCTTATGTATTAATATTTACTGTAAGTTATTGACATAATAGGTAATTACCTTATGTATTAATATTTACTGTAAGTTATTGATATAATAGGTAATTACCTTATGTATTAATATTTACTGTAATTTATTGACATAATAGGTAATTACCTTATGTATTAATATTTACTGTAAGTTATTGACATAATAGGTAATTACCTTATGTATTCATATTTACTGTAATTTTTTGACATAATAGGTAATTACCTTATGTATTAATATTTACTGTAAGTTATTGACATACATATTCACTGTCATCTAAAAGGAAATATTAAGATATTATTAATACTGTGGTTACAGGAAGTAAGTTTTTGATTTCATTTGGACATAATATGTAAAAATGGTGTAAATTAGTCTAATCATTGCATATGTTTGTTTTATATTAGCTTCTCATTGCTGCTGGGAGTGGAAATATAGAGAAGGTTAAATCCTGCTTGGAGAATGGTTATGGTGTGAATGATACAAATGAATCTTGGGTAAGTCTATCAAATTAATTCCCTGCTTTCTGCAACATGGTTAACAATGGTCAGAACTTGGTTCACTATGGTCAATTACCATGGTTGACCGTGTTCTGACTGTGGTAGTAACCATGGTTGACCATGCTTGGTAATTGGCACCATGTCATTCACTGTCAAAATTCCATGATGCAAAACCACAGTCAATCATGGTCCACCGTGGTGTATAAGGCACAGCTGAATTTTTTGGGGATCATGGATGAACATGTTTGACAATGGTTAAATATGATGTCGGATTATCTGGTGAAACCTTGGTTAGACCCAAAGCCGGTTAAGACAAGTTTATTTTTTGTGTTACATAGACTTTATGGTTGAAATGAATCCAATTTTGAGCTCCTCATATCTACATATATAAACAATAGAATTTGCAATATTCAACGTCAAAGCATTAATATTTGTTATTAAGTGAGCACATGTTTGGCCTATTAGTTGATATGGAAGGGCATGGCCTGGATATTTTCATCATAATTACACTTAAATGACTATCAAACAACTAACAATACAAATAATAAATAGCACCAGCCAAGTGTTGGTGTCAAGGGTCAAGGGTCAATTTTTATTTATATATGACAAACAGCAAATGTGGTCAATTCTGAAAATCCCCTACATTGACACAGTGAACTAACACTATGTACAAATTGCAGTTTTACTTGTCCACGTCATAATTAAGATAACGCCAATGCAAAGGATTTTGTGACCTTAAGCTTAGTATCATTGTTAGCAATTGTATAAAGTTCAAAGGCATTGGATCGCCAGTCACCTTGATGTTTGATAAAAATTGATGGTATCCCTAAATGTAAAAGTGGCTCCACTTCTACGGAAAGAATGACCTGAGTACTGTGATGACTTGTATCCACAACTAATTAGTTCCACTTTTAATGATTTAGTGAAATTTGTGTGGGTTAGTGTTAACTGAGGGTTTTGACATCACTATTTTGAGTAACCATATGAGAACAAATGGCTGGTTGTTTTGATTGAAGGGCAGAGATGGAGTATGTGTTTAATGGATGCAATTGGACAAAGAAAAGAATTAGGAATAGCATGTAATGACAATTGTAATACACGTTGTCTGTACTGAATCATCTTGGTATGTCTTATGCTTAAGATAGCATAGTCTGTATATAACGAGATGTCCGACCTGTGGAGATATTTATCATCTGCTGGTAGTTAGGCCATTTGTTGTAACAGTGTAGACTTTCTTGTGAATGTGAAGAAGGCTACTAGGCAGACTGACTAGAAGGTTGCATTGAACGAAATGATTAAATCCAACTGTGTATGAATGTCTAATAAAATTGTGGGTGTTATAGGGAGTTTTTGTTTTGGTGGTGATCCATTACCACGTGAGATGCCGCGTTTCACAATATCAAGGAGCCAGTTGTCTTCCAGTGGGTTGGGTAGACCAGCCTCGGTGTGTAGTAATCTGATAATATTAAAGTATCCTGGTGTACCAGTTTGCTTTAAGATAGGAACACTGCATTATGGCACACATTAAGTTGACTGCATGGCATTGGCTGGATACCAAAGTACAAATAAAAACACAGGTAAGCTGTTCATTGTGAACTGTAAGTGCACTTTGTTGTCTCTGCATATGCTAGTCTTTTATATGTAGGTACTTCTGTAACCAGGCTTTGTAGTTGGTGTTACACAGGTCCTGTAGTAAGTTTGGTTTACCAGAAATACTGTGTTACAAAAGTCGTTTAATTTGTTTTGATTTAGAGATAAGGTTCGTGTAACTGAGTTGATTTGAATTCATAGGAAAGTGAGTGGTTGTCGCAGTTTCAGTTTAACAACTTTATTCCAATTTAGACTGTGATTGTGTTGTGTCCTTTCCTGTGACAGCCAATTGTGTTTTGGAAATCAAAACACATTTCCTTGCCAGTAGGGTCGAAAGAGCGTGATTTTATCGTAGGTTTAGTTTTTTGTGGGAGAGGTGGTCATAGAGTGACAGGTGGAGGTCAACCGTTCTCTATGGCAAGGTTGCCAAAGCCTGGTTCTTCCTATATTTTTAGTCCTAAAACATGATAACAGATTTGGTGATGTATGATTAGGCATAGTCACCAATATTAATTGTATGCTCGAGGTAGCTTTAAGATAACATCCTGCGATAGACCATGTTTGATAAGCGTTCTCAGTATAAGGACGTTTGCAGAAATCCATTGGGGGAGTGTAACCTGATCTGGCTTTGGTTGTTGTGTAGACGAACGCACCACAAGTTTAGTTTGGCCATCATTGAGGACTTCTGTTTCATAACAGACATCAAATGATCCCTTTTTTGATGATATAAAGTCTTGTATTAGTAGTAGCTTTTTCTCACCTTTCACATTACTTGCACTAGAGGTTTCATAACTGCTGTCTACCAGTTCGTCTTTCTGGGCGTTGTTACCCAGTGATGCAAGTAGTTCGTCCAGTGCTTTATCCTGCATTGGCAACTTTAAATTAACCTCTGACTGAATGGTTTCCTTGTCTGTTCTGGTAGATAATGTAGGTCTGATGATCAGTTATTCTGTCTCCCGTTGGGTATCGCTTGGGCCTGTCTTAGTAAGATCCATTGTCCCACTGTTAAATGTAGTCTAAATCACTATATGTATTCTAATAAATACTAATGTGTTTTTTTTAGATCAAATATTTTTATGTTTTTGTTGTTAAATAAGACACTAAAATGATGAAATGAGTGAGTGGGATATTATGCACACACAACGGTATTGCAGTGCTCTTAAGGGCAAATGATAACAATCAGATGAAAATCAGTGACTGTGAAACACCCCGAAATTACAACTCTTTATAAAATATATCAGTTTCTTGATTTTATCATTTTTAGAACTGATAAGGTTCAGTTGTGCTAGAGGCATGACAAAGTGTCTGTCTGTCTGTCTGTCTGTCTGTTTGTCTGTCTGTCTGTCTGTCTGTCTGTCTGTCTGTCTGTCTGTCTGTCTGTCTGTCTGTCTGTCTGTCTGTCTGTCTGTCTGTCTGTCTGTCTGTCTGTCTGTCTGTCTGTCTGTCTGTCTGTCTGTCTGTCTGTCTGTCTGTATGTCTGTCTGTCTGTCTGTCTGTCTGTCTGTCTGTTTGTGTGGGTGTGTGTGTGTATGTGTGTGTAAAAACTTAAAGTAAAAAAAACTGCTGGACCAATTGCTTTGATATTTGGTGGTCATGTTACTTCTGGTGTCTAGTTGGGACATAAGGGTGTGCATTTTGGGTCAAACAATATGATTTTTGGTCAAACAACTTAAACTCCAAAACTACTGGACAGTTTATACCTGAAATTTTGGTGGGAATGTATGCAGGGGTAAGTAACTTAAGATATGCTCATTGCATAATAATTACATCAGTAATATGTAATATAGGGCTAAAAATGTGTCTTTTTGATCAAAAATCTTTCATTCCAATACTACTGAGCAGATTGGGCTGAAATTTAATGGGGATGCATCTGGGAGTGTATATAGATGAATAATTATTGAAAATATAATGATCTCAACAGTAATATGCAAATTAGATGCAATAAAGGTGAATTTTGGTCAGAATTTTACATCTCAAGAAGTACTCGATCAATGACTGAAATTTGGTTACATGTTTCAATAATTGTTATTATGAAGACTTTCTTCCAAATAGTTTGATACAATTGACCTTAGCAACTATGACCACGCCCTTAGCAACAACCAAATGCCAGAAGAGTTTGGTCCAATTACATCATGTGGTAGGCAAGTCAGTAAACATTCAAAAAAATGTATGCAATTATCAGTAGCAACCATGACCATGCCCATACCAACTACCAAATGATCATGTGTATTGCAAAAATAACTACATGAATTAATACACAAATGAACAAACATTTTAAAAATGTATGTAAATGTGCCTAGCAACAAGCCCATGCCCATAGTAACAACTAAATGATCACGGATATTGCAAGGTAACATCAGGGATTCACAGACAAATGAATAAACATTTAAGAAATGGATGTAAATGTGCCAAGCAACAAGACAACGCCCATAGCAACAGCCTAATTATCATGTTTATTGCAAAGATAACACTAATTAATAGACAAATGAATAAAGCCAAAAAATGTATGCAAATGTACCTAGCAACAAGACCATGCCCATAGCAACAGCCAAATGATCATGTATATTGCAAAGTTAACATCAGGGATTCACAGACAAATGAATAAACATTTAAGAAATGGATGTAAATGTGCCTAGCAACATGACAACGCCCATAGCAACAGCCTAATTATCATGTTTATTGCAAAGATAACACTAATTAATAGACAAATGAATAAAGCCAAAAAATGTATGCAAATGTACCTAGCAACAAGACCATGCCCATAGCAACAGCCAAATGATCACATATATTGCAAAGTTAACATCAGGGATTCACAGACAGATGAATAAATATTTAAGAAATTTATGTAAATGTGCCTAGCAACAAGACCACGCCCATAGCAACAGCCTAATTATCATGTTTATTGCAAAGATAACACTAATTAATAGACAAATGAATAAAGCCAAAAAATGTATGCAAATGTACCTAGCAACAAGACCATGCCCATAGCAACAGCCAAATGATCACATATATTGCAAAGTTAACATCAGGGATTCACAGACAAATGAATAAATATTTAAGAAATTTATGTAAATGTGCCTAGCAACAAGACCACGCCCATAGGAACAGCCAATCAACATAACAATAACAATATGTTGAAATAAAATATTTTATTTGTTTACAAGATAAAATTACAATAATTATTGTAATTATTGATATGATCCATTTTTATTACAGAAAGAGTAATATGAATTCTTTCTTTTAATTATAGGAGAACAAAACAAGTCTACATTATGCTGCTAAGAATCAACATTTGGATATCTTTAAATTGTTGCTGGATGCTGGTGCAGAAAGAGATAACGAAGTAAGTTGAGTTTAAATGAGGTAATCTTTTATGTATCTATTACGTGACACGTACACCTATTCCAATGTGACATAGAATATGTTTGATGATAACTTCTTGATATGATAAGGTAGGTATTCACATGTTTTCATAAGACAACCACCTTCACATAGTACTAAATCCGATAAGTATATTGTTAATGGCCTTTGATATCATGTTTACAAGTAATGTTGAAGAAAAGAACTATTCATAAAAATTATTCATGGTGCTCATGTAATTTTTATTGAACTGATAAGATTCAGTAGTGCTATAGGCATGACAAAGTGTATGTGTGTGTGTGTGTGTGTGTGTGTGTGTGTGTGTGTGTGTGTGTGTGTGTTTGTGTGTGTAAACAAGTTAAAGTAAAAAATGCTGGGCTGATTGCTTTCATATTTGGTAGTGATGTTACTTCTGATATCTAGTTGGGAAATTGTTCAAATGAAAATGATTGCAACCGAGATGTCCCTTTTGGGTAAAAAATGTGATTTTTGGTAAAAAAACAAACTTCAACTCCAAAACCCACTGGGCAGCTTGGTCTGAAATATGATGGGAACATTCTTAGAGGTGACTTAATTTAGATTTGTTCATGACAAGATGATTCTATCAGTAATATGCAAAATTAGCGTGACTTTTTGGTCAAAAATCTTTAATTCCGAAACTACTCAGCAGATTGGGCTGAAATTTAATTTGGACGTATCTGAGGGGGTATGGATGAAGAAATATTAAGCAAATAATGATCTCACACAGTAATATGCAAAGTAGGTGTAAAATGTGAATTTTGGTCAAAAATTTATATCTCAATAAGTACAAGTTTGGTCAACTGCAGTGCCAAAGACACAGTAAAGGCTGACCCAATTCACGTAGATTGGCACTCAGAGAATGTTTACTATGTAAAAGTTCATTCCAACACCAAAACAGCCAATCAGGAAATAGTTGTACTATGTAAACGTTCGAAAAATGAGATTACGATATGTTATCAGGCAACATATACAGTCGTCGCTGTGTCCTTGCACTGCAGTTGGATATGGGTGATACCTAGGGTACGGGGCAAGTGTTGGATTTGAGTCAGGTTAACTTATATTACTAAATATTGTCAGCTGTAGCCATTTTAAACAGATGACAATTATAGAGTAAAAGAATTTAAGGTATTTACTATCACTAGACGTTATTTATTTGACCGTTGATGTTTATTTTTTGTATATTTCCGAGCTCTCAAATTAAATCTCACAAGTTAGAGTTGGAGTTAGAGTGTCTTTCCTTCTCGATCGTACTTACGACCTTCAGGTCGCCCTCTAGTGGTAAATTTAGCAACAGCGCGAGCATCTGTGGGTTTGTCCAGCATGTGGAGCTTTGGTGTTAATGCTACATGTGGAAAGTGAACTCTTAGATACATAAACATACCCATGATATTAGTAGCTGTACAGGAATAATTAATAATTATATATAATCTCCTGGTGTAATGTTTTTTTTTAGTCCACAGTAAAATAGAACCTGGGTAACGTTTATGCGCATGCATTAGAATGGGCCCAGATTAAAATTTATGTTTTACAGCATAACATTGTATCCCCCTGTAAAATAACATCCGGTCCGATCTACTATCGCCAGTTCCAAATGAGTTGTGATTGGTTGTGTGTGTTATTAGAGAATGGTCGTTATATTTTCAATCTACACACAAAACGAAGCTTCATTCTCAAACATCTGGAGGAGGGCGGAGGTCGGAAAATCGAGGGCTAGTACTTCCGAAATTTTCATCCTCTGTTGGAGGGTTACTTTAGAAAAACTGTGATTAGAAGGGTGTACTTGAAAATAAAATAAATAATTCTGTTGAAATAGATTTTTATTATGCACACTATCACATACATCTAGGGGCATATTAGCCTAGAATCCAATCGATTGGGGATTTTGATTTCAAATGATGGGTAAATAATGAATTCAAATTCCCCATTGACATGTATTCCATACATAAAGCCTTAAATTATAATATGTATCGGTAAATAAATTATAATTATACAACATCTGAAAATATGTAATAGCTATACCTAAAGTCTAAATATACACTATCAGTACAGGATAAATAACTGCAAAAACAATGAGATAAATAAATAAGTAGTATATCATCAATAATAAATTACATCATCATCAATACAGCAAGTTCTTTTCATTCCAATAAACAATAGAATATGAATAAAAATAAATAGCAACCATATCAAGATTATAAAATATCATAAACCCGTGTCTTTTGTTGTCATCATAATCCTTGAAAGCAATCTCCTGAATATGTTCATTACCCTCACTACCTTCCATCATAAATAATCAACCCCTGTGAATAAATGTAATATCAACAGTGGTACAATCACTTCCATTTTTACCACCTGCATCACCACCTGCAACCTTAGTACCATTAACTTTGCTGACATCACCTCTATCATCATCATCATCATCATCGTCGTCATCGTCGTCACCACCACCACCACCATTATCATCATCATCATCATCACCTTCAGGCAATCCCCCTTGATCCACTTTGTAAAAGTGATGACCTCCCTTCTTTGACCAATAAATTGAGGTGACGGGGTGGGGGTGGGGTGGGGGGGGGTCATATAAAACTGAAAGCTCCTTTATATACTTTGAGTAAATAAAATCCCAGTTTCAAATATCTACAAAAAGCACAAACTTCGGACAGACACTTTACAAGTCTGTCGGTGATATCAATGCACAGAGCTGTCTTAAAATCAGCTTATTAGAGATGTACCAGTATTATAATCATACCAGTGAGACCTTTTTGTATGTGTAGTACAAGATGCATCCAATAATAATGGCAACATATTTAAAACATGCCCACGAAGTTTTTCCCAACGGCATTATTTTAAAATATGCAATAGATGACCAAGGTTCCCAAGTATGATTTTTTTCAAATGGAAATTACTACGCAATCAAAAAATGTCTCAGCAGTGATTTCTATATGGACTCTTGAGTAGAAATTTCACAACCTCACATTTACTCTCTCCCATATGCATTGTATAACAAAACCCCATTCTCATCCGATGACACATACAGGCAAGTATAATTCAAACAGTTTTAAATCCCACTGGTTCATTTTTAATGATATTAACGTTTAAAAAATGGAAGATACATTTCTATAAAAGCAAATCTTGCTATTAGCACTTATTGTTTCATCATGATATGAATAGAATGTACTGCCACTAATATTAAATTGTCTTAAAAATTTGCAAGAAACCGATATTTTTACACAGGACATCACATATGTACAAAGCACTAAAATGAACAGCAACTAAAGTCATATACATTATAAAATAGGAGTTGTGAGCCAGGTTTTCTCCTTATGATCTTAGATTACAAATATTAGCAGTTATACTCACTTGACTGTTTTATATGACATTCATTGCTATCAACGATGCCCTTCGAATGCTACTCAAGACATATGAATTGATGTTACTTAACATACATGGTCACAGACTACATGTATGTTAAGTAACCATCAATTCATAGGTCTTGAGTAGCATTCGAAAGGCATCGTTGATAGCAATGAATGTCATATAAAACAGTCAAGTGAGTATAACTGCTAATATGGTGCATGAACATTGCCAAATCTTTCTTAGATATTTTTCTTTTCTGTAAAGGCACAATTTAGAAACGTTTTTAGCCAATGTGAATTCACGTTTTCATAGTTTGGTTACAATTGTTACTAACAGGATAAATTAACTATTCAGTTAAATTGAACTTGATGTTCATTGTGCAAAATTGTAGTTCCATATGGTCTCAAATTATTGATAAGCTAGGCCATTACATAACTTCAAAAGAGAGGCATTTTATTTGCTCAAGCGAACTGTAGGCATTGTTTAGTGCTCAAGAAGTAGACTTTGTGAAAAGTAAAGTGTGACCATGGTCACTATAGTACTAAGAGTTGTTCTTATTTTTTCACTGGCGTTCTTTTTCAGAATCAGTGTGTACACAAATTTAGCAGCAAATGTGACATTCATTATATGTGACATTCATTTTTGTTATATATATATTGAAACACCTTGAATGTTACTCATTTGAATTGATTTGACCTTTAAATATACAATGTAGACTGTCATGTTTCAAAGTGTTTGACTATTTTGTCAATATTGGCTAAAGGTTGGCAGTTTTACACACATGAGCCTTGCACGAAAGTTCAAAATTTTTATCATACAAAAAACATTACATCTGTTATCAGAACCACGAAAAGCATTGGTTATTTGCTAGTATCACTTGTTGAGGCAGTTATTTAGTGACACATTTGGTTTTTACACTTTGTACACACAAATTTCAGTCTTTTGTTTTAAGTAAACTTGCTGACAGTTCTTTGCAATCAGTATGGTACCAGTCTTTAAACTTGTCACACTGTATCATGTTGCTTCCACGATCTGGTCGCCTGCAATGGAAGTAGATGGGCAACATTAACGTTTTCCAGATTTTATGGCCCGTCGTCTTCTCCATGACGTGAAAATCTCCATGATTTGATGTTGAAAACACGTTGCGAGATGGCTTCTCATCGATGTCTGCTCCCACGTAAACTCTGTTGGTTCAAGTCCAAAACATTTGGCTGTTGCATTGGCCATAGCAAATAGTCCACCGTCATCACACCCTACTTGTTTGTGTACGCACGCTCTGTATTTTTATACTTATCCCTTCATGAAATAGCAGACAGGCTACAGCCTTCTTTGCTCTTCTATCTAGTCCACACCACATGGAATCATATACATTCACTACGCCTTTGCTGCAGCCAAATTTGGATACGGTAACCCAGTGATTTTGGTCTATATTCAGTATTTGGATGAATTCTTGATCTGGTGTGATGATAGCTGTGCCTGCCGTCATTACAAGGACATCCTGTAGACTGTCCATGTGTGGAAACTGCTGCTGAAATAGAGCTGGTGCGTGATTCATGACATGGTCAGTCATCTATTGTCCTGGTGTTTCAATGAGTTTTACCATACTTGGAATATCTTTCGCTAAACGTGCTCTGTCTCTGTCAATTCTCTTCTTCTTTTTAAGTTTGCAAGTGAATGGCTGTGTTCCAGTATGAATCTTCTTGGTTCCTTTCTGAAGGGTAGGGGACTGGGAAAATGTGGGTCTGCTGGAGTGATTGAAGGCTGACGGTCTATCTGGAACTGGTCTGCTGGAGTGGTTGAAGGCTGGTGCTCTATCTGGGACTGGTCTGCTGGAGTGGTTGAAGGCTGGTGCTCTATCTGGGACTGGTCTGCTGGAGTGGTTGAAGGCTGGTGCTCTATCTGGGACTGGTCTGCTGGAGTGGTTGAAGGCTGGTGCTCTATCTGGGACTGGTCTGCTGGAGTGGTTGAAGGCTGGTGCTCTATCTGGGACTGGTCTGCTGGAGGTTGATTATTGATTGATGTGTACGGTTTCAAGTGGGAATAGGCAACACCTATGGACATAGGCCAACTAAATCGATGCCAAGCATATACCATGGAGCTTTAATCGGAATAGGTTTCAGTTCAGGACCACAAGTTTTTATTTTCTCAAACCTCTGACACTTACCACAACTCTTGATCTAATAAAATATAACAACGTTCAGTTGCAGGGTAAATAAGTAAGGGATCGGTTAGTTTCTTCGGCCGGGGGGGGGGGGGTGGATTGGTAGGGGGGGGGGAGTTACCCTGTTTTTGAAATTGTCAGGGGGGTCATGCTGTTTTGAAAATTGTGGATGGGGGGGGGGGGTCACCGTGTTTTGGATGGTGATGAAATAAAAAAGTCTGTGTCTACAATGGCATATAGCCTTGTCTGAAATGTGGTACATGTCAATATTTGTTTTTGTCCCTGTTTCTTACATCAGTTCTTTAATATTACTTGACGTAAGAATTCAAACATAACTATACGTATACATATACATATATCTAATATCTAGCTACCACACTAGTTACAGAACATGTCATATAAATGCTTGGCTGTTTCACAATTAATGCTTCACTTACATTGTACATGTATATTGCACTTTGGGACAAAGGTGAACTTCAATGTTTTGTTATGGTAATCTTCATAGATAGTTTATAAAAGAAGTTAATCTAAATTATTCTACTTGTCAGTTTGAACTTGTCAGAATGGATTAATACACTTTCTATTTTGGACACTACATGTTATTGACACTACAAATCACCACATCTCATCAGATTCCAGTTTCTATTTTATACACTAAGTATGACCACCTAAATTTCTCTAACATACCGTTGACTTTACTATACATGCAATATTAATGCCTATATACTTCTTTACTTCGATATCTATACTTCCAAACTAGTTAGCAGATTCAGCTGAAAGTTAATGGGGATGCATCGGGAATGTGTAGATGAAAGTGTATTCACAACATGATGATCCCATCAGTGATATGCAAATTAGGTGTAAAATCTCAATTTGGGTCAAAAACTTATATCTTGAAACTGCATGGTGAACGGTGGGGATGGAGGGGATGGAGGGTTATTCTACAGTTATTGTTGACAACACTGAAATGATGATGCATATTACAAAGAAAACGTGGATGGGTAGGTATGAGAATAAAGATAAACAAATGTATGCAAATATGCCTAGCAACAAGACCACGCCATAGCAACAGCCAAATACAGTTGTCCTACAATGCCATTGGCGCTACTTTTATTCTTTTAGGGTTCTATAGATAGACACACACACACACACACACACACACACACACACACACACACACACACACACATATATATATATATATATATATATACATATATCCATCCATACATCCATACACACATACATACATACACACACACATACATACATACATACATACATACATACATACATACATACATGTATACATACATACATACATACATACATACATGCATACATGCATACATGCATACATACATACATACATACATACATACATACATGCATACATACATACATACATACATACATACCTACATACATGCATGCATACATACATACATACATACATACATACATACATACATACATGTACAATGATGTTGTTTCACTTTTTATGATTAACTGTATTTATCCAGTCATGTTGTGATGGATGCAGGAGATTACACCACGCTCTACAGACAAGATAACTTTACTTTACTAAGTTACAAACTGTTGCCGTAATAGTACATATAGATATAGTTGTGATGTCATTCAGTAGTATAACCTGTAAGTAGTTTTTACAGCAGAATTTCAATCTAGCAGTATATCTTTCTCAACAAATATGAACTTTATTGCACTTTGCCAAAATAGTTCCAGGTTGATATACAGAAAGAGTTGTAGTTTGATTTTAGTTTAGTCTATACTGTAATTTATTAATGCATCATATATTCAAACACCACATGTTACATTGACAAATATTCAAGTTGTATTCTTTTTTTAATGTTTCTGACATGAAATTTATCATATGAACCTAATATCTTTAGAGACATATAATACAAATATTAGAGTTTGGATCTTTTGTTAAATGCCTTTGGTGTAAATATACAATCAGCACTCCACTATGCATAGTGTTGATTATATCCTTGCACTGAAGGCATATAACCCAATATCAAGACATTAATATTGATATTTACTGCTATGCTATCGCTACTCTCTCTGTTACAAATTCTAAAACCATTGTTTTCAGTAGAATGATTACTATGTATCACAGTTTGGATTTTGAAAATCCTAAACTCTTTAACTACATGTACCCACACTCAGCATACTGTTAGTAACTGACAAAAATGTAATTATGTGTGGTGACATTCACAGTACTTGTATTATTTACCATGAATCTTATTTTTGAGAAGAATAACATATATCATATGAAGATATAACTACCACAAATGGTCTCAGGGTGTAGCTTGGCACTTTATCTGTAAACAGGTTTATTAGTTATATTAGCTATGGTGTGAGAATGTTTATGTGGATTTAAGTAAAACTAGGGATGGTCTTTGGTTTAATTATTATGCCACTGTACAGAAATGAAGGTGTAACTGATGGACACTGGACTACACCTTCAATGTGATAATTTCTCACAAGATGGAGGCATGGCAGTCTGATAAACTTATCCCCGATAGTCTAAAATCCATACCACTAATATCACATTCTTAATTTTAAATGAGTTTAAAATGAACTATGAAAAACACCAGCAACATTGATTATGTCGAGTTTTTAGCACAACTGAACTGAGGTTCAGTAGTGCTATAGGAATAGCGTGGCATCTGTTTGTCTGTCTGTCTGTCTGTCTGTCTGTCTGTCTGTTTGTCTGTGTGGATGTGTGTATAAACAACTTACAGTCAAAAACCGCTGAACCGATTGCCATGATATTTGGTGGGTCAGGAATTGAAAGACAAATGAATAAACATTCAAAAATGTATGCAAATGTGCCTAGCAACAAGACCACACCCATAGAAACAGCCAAATAATCAAAACAAGTCTTATACAAATTTCTTTGGGAGATGTAGTGTATTGGAATATCTATTTATAAAGATTAATATCTGTATTTTTCTAGTTCAACAATATGAAATAAACTAAAAAAGTAAATAATTTTTTTTCCATGGCATGTATTGTGTACTTTAAAGGGGAATGCCACTCCAGGAAATGTAGACATTTATGTAAACTTTGAGTTGTAGTCAGTCAATTTAAGATATTACATCACTTAATCTTGGAAAAATAAAAAAGAAAGTTGACCACATTTTCCTTCAAATTTGGAAAAGGATAAATTCAAAAACATTTTAAAATTATGAGACCAAAAAAGTTCTCCCAAGGGACTGGTTTTGGTCTAAAATGTGTATGTACATGTGATCAATACTAATTAGCACGCAAGGTTCAACCATTCCATATTTATGAGGACAGGCCATGAGACAATTCATGTCTGTTAACTCTTTGAGCACCGTTTGACAAGAATTATCCACACGATAACGTAATCTCAAGCTAGTTATAACAGGTTAACATAACTCATAGTTTGAAGGGCCAGCTATCAGATATGAGTAAGCTAGGGAGCCACACACCCATTCTGTGATAGTATGTACATTTGACTGTTTGCCCCAAGAAAACCAGGATTTTTACATGAAATTTGAGCAAACTTGTAAAAAAAGTCTTGTGTTTCTCCTTCAAAATACTGAAAACATAGCAAGAATGCTATGATTTTTGTTTATCGAAGGCCATTTTGAATATTTAATGAGGTCATGGGACATAAATTTGCATATTTTGGGATCAGTGTTTCATTTTGATTTAAAATATATATGGTTTTATCACATAAATACGTGCATATTATCTTCTACTGTGTGACGTCAAACGGGTGATTTCTGAGTATATCACCCCTGTTCTACCGAACTATTTTTTCTGTGTACTGTTCGAGTGTTCATGTCAATCCTACGCTACTATCTAGTTTATCGTAATAATTATGTGCTTTCAAAACATAAATGCATTAATTATGTTACATATCTCCTTGGATGACATGAGTTTGATATGACTAGTAGTCCTTTTATTTTTATTTGATACATTTTATTCTATTTAAAAATCACGTAGATTATCGATGTAGCAGCCGGCAAGCTTCCGATTTTCCATCGAGCTCAGATCTCCAAACCTACACAACCCATAGACCCTACACCAACGTTGGTGTAGGGTCTATGCACAACCCAAGAAAATATGATTAAAATGACAGCACAAGTCATATTCAGACAATTCTACTTACGTTTTAAACTAAATTCGGTATTACATGTACATTGCAAGGTTATAACCGATAATTTTGTACACAGAAAAAATAGTTCGGTAGAACAGGGGTGATATACTCAGAAATCACCCGTTTGACGTCACACAGTAGAAGATAATATGCACGTATTTATGTGATAAAACCATATATATTTTAAATCAAAATGAAACACTGATCCCAAAATATGCAAATTTATGTCCCATGACCTCATTAAATATTCAACAGTATGACCGATACCATACATATGGTAAGCTTGACCTCGCGACAGGTCACATGATTATGTAATTTGCATAGCTGTCATTTTTAATACGCGATGAAGAATATAGTGCGTTTAATTGATTCAGTATTCGTATAATACGATTTAAAATTTTAGAAAAATACGGGGAAATACTTAGTTATGTGATAAATATATAATCCCATGAAATCAATGTTAGTTTTATGTCATAATGTTCCTTGTATGATTCCGCGGACTACAAATTCTCGCCTACCGGCTCGAATTTGTATTAGTCCGCGGAATCATACTCGGAGCATTATGACAAAAAACTAACATTGATTTCATGGGATTATATATAAATACCAGGTCATACTTGGTCAGTTTGGACACATGTAATCATGTAATATGATACTTTCACTGTTTGCATGTCATACAGATATATCAAATTACCATATGTTTACCATATACATGACCACTAAAAACCAAGACTTTGTGTCCAAATATTTACATATTAGATAATATTTGCAGATCATTAATCCACAGGTTTTTGACATTGAACACCAAAGTGAATGAAAAATCAAGATTTTTTTTTAGGTTTACAATGAGACAAATCATGTGTGTTAATAAGGGCTACCAATAAACAATAGATAGTCAATAATTTTTACTTTTTAATTTTAGTTAATTATGTGTAATGTAAGTGATGTAAACTCATACAATGTCTAACTACAACTCAAAGTTTACATAAATGTCTTCATTACCTGGAGTGGTATTCCCCTTTAATATCCCCAGCCTGAATTAAATGTGACAAATCAGATTAGATGACAAAATTTAAATATGACATTTCAGATTTATCAGTATAGAATTACAAGTACAGTACCCAGTTTACTTGTCAGGTAATTGACTACACAACACTTGTTTTAACCAATCAGTGTTTGTAATACTATCTCTGTTAAGGTACCACTGAGTGTATCTTTATGGCCAATTTTGTAATACCTGTACTGAAAGCTGGATAATCCATATACAATATCGTCATATGTTTGTTGGCCTAGAATCCGGGCAATTTGAGATTTTGAATTTTGGTTATAGGATATAACCAAAATACACAATCCTCATTTGCCTTGATTCTGTGGCTAAACATTTGTGAGAAAAGCACCTCAAAAGTTGGTGTTTTCAAAATTGCTTGTTTTAACCTCATTAGTCTAACCTGAGCTCTGTACTTCTGACTGCCTAGAATCAAGTGTAAGCAGCAAGTTGTCATAGACTGTTCTACAAAAGTTGATAAATTATTAAAGCTAAACTAGCTACAACTGGAATTATTTTTTGGAACTGTCATTTCGATATAATGACATTCATCCTGAAAAGTATGTAATCAACTATCGGTAATTGTATAAATGTGAGTCACAACATAATAAGAGGTAGGAGAATACACAATTTTGGTTGGTCAAATAAACAGTCACTCACTGCTACTTGTGTAATGACTGGTAGTTGCTTGCAAAATTCTCACTCTATAAACTACTGTGATACTGTAAGTATAAAAGAATATTATGGTATTCCTTAGTATAGAATACATTTGATAACAGGGTATAGGC
This sequence comes from Glandiceps talaboti, assembly GCF_964340395.1. NCBI lineage: Eukaryota > Metazoa > Hemichordata > Enteropneusta > Spengelidae > Glandiceps > Glandiceps talaboti. The sequence goes on along the minus strand of NC_135567.1, from coordinate 3,542,669 downwards.
TTTGCATATGAATTACTGACCATTAAACAAGTTACAGTCAGTGGTACATACAGGTAACAAAAACTAACCCCCCCCCAAAAAAAAAAAAAAAAAGAAAAAAAAAGAAAAAAGATAGACGTTTCAGACCACGCCCCTTTAACAGTTCCAATCCAGAAAAGTGGTGTTACTGGAGAAATGAATGTATTTTTGTAAACTTTGGATGCACACCAATATTATTAGTTTACCCATTGAAGACTTAAAAGGAACCAAGAGTCATCATGACTATACGAATTGTCATCTAAAACCAAAAAACTCTCAGGAAATACCATTATTTTACTGAGTGGTGTTTCCCTTTAACTCATTTTTAGCACAATTGAACTGATAAGGTTCAGTAGTGCTGTAGGGATCGCTAAGTATCTGTGTGTGTGTGTGTATGTATGTATGTATGTATGTATGTATGTCTGTGTGTGTGAGTCTGTGTGTGTGTGTGTGTGTCTGTGTGAGTGTGTGTGGATATGGGTGCGTGTGTGTGTGTAAACAACTTGAAGTATAAAACTGCTAGACAGATTGCTTTGATATTTGGTGGTCATGTTATTTCGATTGTCTATTTGGGAAATTGTTCAAATGAAAATGATCTCATCAGAAATGTGCATTTTACATTTAGAAATGTGATTTGTTGTATTACAAAATGCTTTGACTTCAGCCTAGAAATGAAAGATTCTTGTTTTATTGATGCAATGAAATCATTAAATCTTTTATGGGCTACTTCACATGTCAATGTCAATGGCGTTAAGATTAACATCTGTTTAAGGTTGCTTGGCAACCTAGGCCTGTTAAATATCCAAAAGTGAACTCACATGCTAAAATATTGATACCTCACCCACAGCAACCTCCAATTGATGGCGTATGTGGGGAATGTAACAACAGGGTTGTGTAGGCAAATTAAACATTTGGCAGGTGAACACATACATACTAAAGCTACTACAATGTAGACTATACTCATAGCAACAATGAATTAGTGATATATATATAATTGTACAATAACATCATTGGTATAAGGCAAGTGGATATAAGATGTGCAATCATGATGGTTGAATGTTTAGAGTGGCTGGCTAGGAATATGCAGGTTGCAGGTTGTAGAGTCATGATGGTTGAATGTTTAGAGTGGATGGCTAGGAATCTGCAGGTTGCAGGTTGTAGAGTCATGATGGTTGAATGTTTAGAGTGGCTGGCTAGGAATATGCAGGTTGCAGGTTGTAGAGTCATGATGGTTGAATGTTTAGAGTGGCTGGCTAGGAATCTGCAGGTTGCAGGTTGTAGAGTCATGATGGTTGAATGTTTAGAGTGGCTGGCTAGGAATCTGCAGGTTGCAGGGTTGAGCCCATTGCTGGCATTTGTTTCTGAATGACTAAAGTTCTTGGGTAAGATTTGAACCACAATTGCACTTTGGTTAACCTAGCTGTATTAATTGGGGACCTGGTAGGATAGATGTTGAAGTGTGAATGCTTTAATATTGTGCACTAATAGAGGCTGCAATGGATTATATGCTATAACGCCATTGTGCCATAACGCCATTGTCACCAATTTATTTAAATACATCTATCCATTTAAAGTCTGTAGTCTTGGTTACCCAGCCTCTTGCCGTTGAACTTTGGATGCACACCAATATTATTAGTTTGTCCATTGAAGACTTAAAATGAACCAAGAGTCATCGTGACTATACAAATTGTCATCTAAAACCAAAACATTCTCAGGAAATACAATTATTTCACTGAGTGGTGTTCCCCTTTAACTCATTTTTAGCACAACTGAATTGATAAGGTTCAGTAGTGCTGTAGGGATCGCTAAGTATCTGTGTGTGTGTGTGTGTGTGAGTGTGTGTGTGTGTGTGTATGTATGTGTGTATGTATGTATGTGTGTGTATGTATGTGTGAGTGTATGTGTGTGTGTGTATGTATGTGTGTATGTATGTGTGTGTATGTGTGTGTGTGTATGTGTGTGTGTGCGTGTGTGTGTGTGTGTGTGTGTGAGTGAGGATGTGTGGGTGTGTGTGTGTGTGTAAACAACTTAAAGTAAAAAACTGCTAGACCAATTGCTTTGATATTTGGTAGTCATGTTACTTCGGTTGACTATTTGGGAAATTGTTCAAATGAAAATGATCGCATCAGAAATGTGCATTTTACGTTTCAAAATGTGATTTGTTGTATTACAAAATGCTTTGACTTCAGCCTGGAAATGAAAGATTCTTGTTTTATTGATGCAATGAAATCATTAAATCTGTTATGGGCTACTTCACATTTCAATGTCAATGGCGTAAAGATTAACATCTGTTTAAGGTTGCTTGGCAACCTAGGCCTGTTATTTAAATATCCAAAAGTGAACTCACATGCTAAAATATTGATACCTCACCCACAGCAACCTCCAATTGATGGCGTATGTGGGGAATGTAACAACAGGGTTGTGTAGGCAAATTAAACATTTGGCAGGTGAACGCATATATGCTAAAGCTACTACAATGTAGACTATACTCATAGCAACAATGAATTAGTGATATATATATATTGTACAATAACATCATTGGTATAAGGCAAGTGGATAGATGTGCTGTCATGATGGTTGAATGTTTAGAGTGGCTGGCTAGGAATCTGCAGGTTGCAGGTTGTAGAGTCATGATGGTTGAATGTTTAGAGTGGCTGGCTAGGAATCTGCAAGTTGCAGGGTTGAGCCCGTTGCTGGCATTTGTTTCTGAATGACTAGAGTTCTTGGGTAAGATTTGAACCACAATTGCGCTTTGGTTAACCTAGCTGTATTAATTGGGGACCTGGTAGAATAGATGTTGAAATGTGAATGCTTTAATCCCATGCACTTATAGAGGCTGAGTGTATGCTCCCCAGGGAGTTGAGGAAGTAAAGGGCCATTGTGCCACTATAGGTCTGTGCCATGGAGTAATAATTGTAAAGCTCTTTGAGGATGTGATTATTATAGATTTGTGCTATAATGCCATTGTCACTAATTTATTTAAGTACATCTATCCATTTAAAGTCTGTAGTCTTGGTTACCCAGCGCCTTGCCATTGAGGGAGCTACTCCCCCCTCCCAGCAGGCAGCTACAACCCCCCCCCCAGCAGGCAGCTACAAACCTCCCCCCCCCAGCAGGCAGCTACACCCCAGGCAACTACACCCCCCTGCCCCAGCAGGCAGCTACACCCCCAGCAGGCAGCTACATCCCCCCTGCAGGCAGCTACACCCCCAGCAGGCAGCTACATCCCTCACCCCTGAAACAATAAAGTCTGTAGCTGTGAAATGGCTAGGTGTAGTACAGTGACGTCATACATGAAAACGTATCTTGTAAATATCTAAATGTATCAGATGACATGGTCAGATTTAAATTTCCTCAAACTTTGTAAATATGTATAATCATGTAATTCTTTAGTCTGTAAGGTACACCATGATGGGGCGCCCTCACACATCAGAGGCCAGTGAGGGCGGAAAGTCATGTCATATCTTACAGTCTAGTAATTCTTAGAAACCATAACACAGATACATGTGTTAATATTCTAATTTCAGAGTATATATCAGTTGTCCATCATCAATATAGCTTTTTAATGTTACATGTTTTAGCATTGTGAATGAATTACAAATGTTATAACGCACAATCAGTTCAAAATGTTTTTAGCATTGAGCTTTTGATCTGTCTTGTTGATGATCCTCATCAGAATGACTTTCATTGTTACAGCTGACTAATCTGCTGATCATACCGCCACCTAGTGGCCAGCTTTAACTAGATTTTGACAGATTGAAAACTTAATGCTAAAACAACTTTGAACTATTTGTGTCTTATAACCTTTATAAATCATTTGATCTACAAAGCTAATCTAATGATTTGTATCATACAATTATGTAAAGTCTTTCCAGGTTGTTGTGATTTGACAAAATAATATTGATCTCAAATCAAACTGTTCAAATCAACCCTACCTGTGTTTTACAATAATCATATGTTTGAATTGAAGTGACAAAAAAGTGTGTTTTATATAGATTGGTATTAATTAAAATAGATTGATATAAATGACATATTAATCATATAATATTACATAATATCATTTGTGTGAATGATAAAATAGACAGCTACCTTATGTATATTTTTGATATATATATTTAAATGTTGTCTAAAAGGAAATATTAAAATATTATTAAAGTGGCCATATGGATGAGAATTAGGTATTTATTTTGGATTTTTAATTCATAATTCAACTTTACTGTGTTTTCCTAATTTAACAAATAATGTGAAATAACATATTATAAATACCAAAACCTTGTTTGTAACTCATTTGATTACAAAAAGATGCATAAAGTGTAAAAAGTTTGTTATTGTACATACAATAACAAACATTTTAGACATATTTTTAATGATTTTCAATTTACTGAGTTACAAACAAGGAATTGGTAGATATTAGTTTACAGTATTTTTTTTCAATTAGAAAAAACAGTAAAGTTGTTTTATAAATTCAAAATTCAAAATAAATACATAATCCTCATTAATTTGGTCACTTTAACACTGGGTTTGCAGTAAGCATATTTTTAATGTAATGTTGACATTATTTGTGAAACTGGTGTAAATTAGTCTAATCATTGTATATGTTTGTTTTATATTAGGATCTCATTTATGCTGTTATAAGTGGAGATATAGAGAAGGTGAAATTGTACTTGGCTAATGGTTATGATGTCAATTATGCAGATGAATCATTGGTAAGTGTATCAATAAGTAGCTCATAGTTAATAATAAAACAATATTTTAGTTACAAAACAACATTGATTGCAGAGTGGTTGACATAAAGATAAGATGATTACAATGGAATATTGACAACAATAGCTAAACAGGCACTAACGTTAAAAATGTTTGCAATTATCAGTTTTGATAGAAAACTACAACTTTTTGTGTGAAACGTGTTACCCAAGTCGATGAAATTATTTATATAGTTATATCTGACAAGTCGTTGCAAATTTAGTCTATGCATTAGGTGATACCACATCTAAGGAAAAACTTTAAACTACATTAAGCTAAAAATGAAACAAAATAAAACATGTCATGGTAAGACATTGAAATGAAAACAAAACACACTTGTGATCCAGTTAAAAATAATGTTTTTGTCCAAAAGATATTGCCCACTTTAAACAATAAAGAACAAAAGTGAAACAGAAGTACAGTAACATGTATTCTATAATGTGAGATATCTTGTCGGCAGAATATGTATCTTGGATTTTGTCATAGATGTGCTATTGACAAATCACCGTCGTTGATTGACAGATGTCGTTGACTGAGCCATGTGCATTAGAAATTGTGTGACAATATACAACAAACAAATCAAATTGTCATAACTTATAGTGCATATTGAATGTCAATATTTTAAATGTACGATCGGTTCTCTTATACGTAATCTTGGCTGACATTCAAATTATGGTGAAAATTCTGGTCATGAGATCACTATAATACACATGATCAGTATCCCAAAGGACAGAGATGCTGTGTCTTGTTTTTACATTTTCTGAAGCCAAACAATGTCAATAATTTCGTGCACTTAGCTGGATTAAGAAGATTTTTATTGCATGAAACTTGAAAGCCTTTCACGAATCCATAAATAGTAGAAAAAAGAAAGAAATTAATCCTTGCCATATTGTAGTGTCAGTACTCTTACCCCCTCCCCCTCCCCCATTAAAATTTGACACTCCCCTTATGTGATCTAAAGTTATAAATCTTTCCATCCAAGAAAAGAATCCTTTCAATAGTGTAATGACTGCCAAAAAATGTGTTATTCCGTTATGTACTGAAATGTTTACATCCAGTAATAGTAGGAAGACTGAAAGAGAGAAAGAAAGAAAGAAAGAAAGCTATGCTTGCCATATTGCAGTGCCAGCACTGTGGAGGCCCCTTCTAAATATTGGACCCTCCTCTTATGTAACCTCAAGTTATGAATAATTCCATCCAAGAATAATAGACAAAAAGAAAATAATTCTTGCCTTAGTGTAATGACAGTATTCTGAAATAACCCACCCCCCCTCAAATTGACCACTCCCTTAGATATCCACATTTATTTATCTGTGCAAATGAGGAATTATGTATAAATATTTTAGGGGACAGGGAACTCAATGATTACATGACCTTTTCGATTCAAGCTCAGGGTCATAGTCAAATTTCAAGGTCAACTCAATTTGTTGGACTTTTATTGAAACATTCATCGATACTTTTCTGTATACTTCTATCAGATATGACCGGTAAAGCTGTAAGACAGTCAAGAAAATAGCCAAACATAAAATCTTTCCGAAAAATGTGAAAACAAAGTATATATGAAGTTGTTTTGTAACAAAAAGCTGTTACCAAGACAACTGCTGTCAATATCCCCAATTATACCAAAGTGTTAATATACTAATCTGAAAGTGCTATTGATATAATGTAAGTGTTTGTATATAGGGTTTTGGGGACAAGCAATTCACTGATTACATGATCCTCTCAATCCAATGTCAAGGTCATCTTAATTTTTTGTAATTATTAGAATACCGTTGGAATCTTTTCTATCGCTAACATCAGACGTGATCTTTACAGAGTGATGAAAAATGTTCAGAAAATAACAAATTGTATAACTTTCAGGAAAAATACAACAAAGGCATATGCTGAGCTGCTTTTATTACAAACTTCTGTTACCAAGACAACTGGTATCAATATCACCAAAATATGAAGGTATTATCGCAGGGTCCTGAAAGTGCTGCAGATATGACACAAGTGTCTATATATAGGTTTTAGGGGACGGGCAACACACTTATCACATGATCTTTTTGATTTAAGCTCAAGGTCATAGTCTAATTACAAGGACACTGCAATATTTTCACTTTGTTAATCAAAATATTCACAGGTGTTTTCCCTAACTACCACCAAGACATAATGTGTAAGGCTGCAAATCGGTCTCAAATAGCAAATTATATTATAGTCTTTTGTAGCAAAAGCGTATTTTGGCTTCGTTCGTAACAAAATTCTGTTCCCAAGACAGCTGGTATCGAGATCTGTGATTATACCAAAATATGTAAATACTGAATATCTCATGGTTCTGAATTGCTATAGATATGATGGAAGTGTCCACATATAGGTTTTAGAGTACAGGCAAATCTCTTATCACAAGGTCGTTTCAATCCAAGGTCAAAGTCATAGGCTAATTACAAGGTCACCTCAATTTTTCACTTTTATCGAAACACATAAGTTTTTTGCTATTAACTATAAACTACTGCAGACATCAGATAGTAAATCAGATAGCAAATTATATAGTTTGTCATAATTTTTGTAGCAAAGGCATATTCAGGGTCAGCTTACTATGGGGTAAGGTAATTGTCTAGAAACAGGTTCAGAAAAGGAATGATGCTGTATAACCAAGTACTAGAAAGATAGCTATTCATACTTTATTGACATCTAACAAAACTCCTACAGATCACACAGAAATAAGGGTTATATAGGTTTTACTACATTCCATACATATTGGGGTGAATTTGATATTGACCTTCATTTGATTGGTCAATTAGGAAAATATAGGATTGGTTAGTAGAGATTGTTTAAACTTGAGATTAACTAATTTGACCATTACTTGTTTGGCTATGTAAATTACAGTTAGGATCCTAAATTTGACTCAAGCTTGGTGTATATTCAATCTCAGTGTATATTTCATTCCCGATACATATATTACTTACAAAAGTTTGAGATACAGAATTACGCATTTAGCAACAACCAAATGGCAGTATATTTTGGTCAAATAACAACATCATCTGGTAGGCAAGTGAGTAAACATTCAAAAAATGTATGCAAATACCCTAGCAATCATGACCACGCCCATAGCAACAGCCAAACGGCGGTGTATTTCACAGAGAACAGGGATTCTTAGACAAATGAATAAACATTCCAAAAAATGTATGTGAAATTGCCTAGCAACAAGACCACACTCATAGTAACAGCCAAATAGTCACGTATATTGCAAAGATAACATGAATAGAAAGACAAATGAATAAACATTCAAAAATGTATGCAAATGTGCCTAGCAACAAGACCACACCCATAACAACAGCCAAATGATCACATATATTGCATATATCCGGGATCATATAAAGTATTTGCACGAGTCGACACGATCAAAAAATACCTGTCATATTAATTCACAAGGGGGGGGGGGGGGGTTCATCATGTTTTAGAATTAAGTATTGGGGGGGGGGGGTTCAGCCTGTTTTCGGTTTTACAAATGGGGGTGGGTGGGGTGTCAGTGACCTTTTTGTCGGCAAAATGGACAAATCCACCGACACCCCCCCTCCCGGCTGGAGTTACTGACCGGTCCCTTACCATAAAGTACGCAGGTGCGAAAATATGGAATAGAATGCCAATAAAAATCAGGACCATCCACAGCAGGTCAAAGTTCAAATGAGAGTTTAAAATATATTTACAGTCGGTTAATTTTGTACTTTAGATTGGACATATTTACCTATTTATTTTCTTGCTGTGTGCATTGTATGTATTTGTAAGTTTTGGGATCCCAGATTTATTGTATCATATTGGATGTGCCCAGATCATATTTATTGTTAAATGTATTTATCGGGGCTGGACTAGATTAGTTGCTTGACAACTATTTTCATCCCCCCTGTCCCATTAGCTATTTATATAAGTATTTATCTGGTGAATGTGTTTGTAATGAATATTATAAACTTATTATCATATTATTATCAGCTTACATTCTTCAACTTGTAGTTACTGTCATACCATTATGTGCTAAGATACAAATATAGTCGTTGCAGTGGAGAGTATCATATTGACACAGAATACCTCTCGTAAAACTAGATAATCATTGTTTATATGTTTCTTGTGACTGACTGTCTGACTGTATGTATGTATGTATGTATGTATGTATGTATGTATGTATGTATGTATGTATGTATGTGTGTGTGTGTGTGTGTATGTATGTATGTATGTATGTATGTACATGTATGTATGTATTTATGTATGTATGTATGTATGTAATTGTATGTATGTATAATTGTGTCTGTCTGTCTGTCTGTCTGTCTGTCTGTCTGTCTGTCTGCGTGTTAACTTTAGGGGTAAACTGTGACAACAACACTACCAGAAATGAAATTCTTGAGACAAGAAAAAAATTCTTCACACAAGAAAAAAATTCTTGAGACAAGAATCAGTAGGTTAAGAATTGCAATTCTTGAAAATTCTAACCGATAAATTCTTATATCAAGAATTTTTTTCTTATGCCAGGTTTACCCAAAAATCTTGTCCTAAGAACTTGTTTCAAGAATATTCAAGAAAAATAATTCTTGTCTCAAGAATATTCAAGTAAGAGAATTCTTGTCCCAAGAATATTCTCAAGAATAAGTTCTTGTCTCAAGAATATTCAAGAAACAGAATTCTTGTCCCAAGAATATTCAAGAAAAGGGAATCTTGTCCCAAGAATATTCTCAAGAATAAGTTCTTGTCTCAAGAACATTCAAGGAAAAGAATTCTTGTCCAAAGAATATTCAAGAAAAGGGAATCTTGTCCCAAGAATATTCAAGAAAGAGAATTCTTGTCCCAAGAATTTTCAAGAAAGAGAATTCTTGTCCTGAGAATTATCAAGAAAAAGAATTCTTGTCCCAAGAATATTCAAGAAAGAGAATTCTTGTCCCAAGAATATTCAAGAAACAGAATTCTTGTCCCAAGAATTTTCAAGAAATAGAATTCTTGTCCCAAGAATTATCAAGAAAAAGAATTCTTGTCCCAAGAATATTCAAGAAAGAGAATTCTTGTCCCAAGAATATTCAAGAAAGAGAATTCTTGCCCCAAGAATATTCAAGAAAAAGAATTCTTGCCCCAAGAATATTCAAGAAAAAGAATTCTTGCCCCAAGAATATTCAAGAAAGAGAATTCTTGTCTCAAGAATATTAAGGAAATAGAATTCTTGTCTCAAGAATATTCAAGAAATAGAATTCTTGTCCCAAGAATATTCAAGGAAGAGAATTCTTGTGCCAAGAATATTCAAGAAATAGAATGCTTGTCCCAAGAATATTCAAGAAAGAGAATTCTTGTCCCAAGAATATTCAAGAAAAAGAATTCTTGTCCCAAGAATATTCAAGAAAGAGAATTCTTGTCCGAAGAATATTCAAGAAAGAGAATTCTTGTCTCAAGAATATTCAAGAAAAAGAATTCTTGCCCCAAGAATATTCAGGAAAAAGAATTCTTGTCTTAAGAATAATCAAGAAATAGAACTCTTGTCCCAAGAATATTCAAGAAAGAGAATTCTCGTCTCAAGAATATTCAAGAAAAAGAATTCTTGTCTCAAGAATATTCAAGAAAGAGAATTCTTGTCCCAAGAATATTCAAGAAAAAGAATTCTTGTCCCAAGAATATTCAAGAAAGAGAATTCTTGTCTCAAGAATATTTAGGAAAAAGAATTCTTGCCTCAAGAATATTCAAGCAACAGAATTCTTGGCCCAAGAATATTCAAGAAAGAGAATTCTTGTCCTAAGAATATTCAAGAAAGAGAATTCTTGTCTCAAGAATATGCAAGAAAAAGAATTCTTATCTGGAGAATATTCAAGGAAAAGTACTCATTATATGGAAAAAATGATTTCCATAAATACAGACCCCTTTAATGAAAAATCTACCCCAAACAAAACTTGTAAATTTTAAAACTTTTATTTACATAAATAATGGCAATATACATGTAAGTCAATAAAACTGTCATTAAATATTTTTTGAACTCTTCTAAAAATATAACATTTCAATGTCATGTAACACTTCAACCAGTTTTATCGTCTTTAAATACTTTCATATGCCATCATACATTTATCTTGTTACAGTGAAATGAAATCTGGATATTAATTACAAGATATTTAGCCTAACTTAAAACGGCCTCAGTCCATTGAAATAGTCCACTGGGCTTGCCCCAAAACTTAATGGACCCTGATTTCACAAGCTCAAGGATAAAAGTATGACATTGACAGACAACCCCAGAAAATTTGCTAATAGCCTATTTTACGACAGTTAACAGCAACAGGGTACCTACCCAAGAAATGCACACTTTGTGTAATTTAGATGGCAACAGAAATCTTAAATTGCAATAGGGAAACTTCATATTCAATTGCCCCTGAATGAATTTCAATTTTTACTTAAAAGATTAAAAATCAAACAAATCATAGACATTGGAGAGAGATGGACTGGAAAGCAAGCAAAAGATCAAAGGAAATCAATTGTGTACAAATGGTAGAACTGATTTATTCCCCGTCAATTGGGTGCATTACTTTTTATCCAAAAAATCCACTAAAAATAGGGATGTGCACAATTAATGTCAATGCAATCTGACCAATGACTTTGGACAAGAAGTCAAAATATCCTGATTGACCTGTGCAGAAAATAGCCATTCTCAGTGCACCAAATATCAAAGTAATCTGACTTCTGATTTCAGAAAAGAAGTGACAACGTAACTTTGAAAAAAAGGTCGATGAAGAAGTTGAAATAGAAAAGGCTGACAGACAGACAACAGAGAATCATCATAACTTTATAGCTTTACCTGGCTGTTGTTTCCAGTCCATTTCTCATCAATGCCCATGATCTAATTAACTTGAATAAAATCTTTCTATCAGGAGGAATTTCTTTGCACAGAAAAAACTACAAGTTGGGAAAATGAGGATCAAATTAAAAAGTTAAACAACAATTGTTCCCACTCGCTGTCATCGTTCGTCAGGTACAATGTATCTATGGAGTTCCTTCAGCTTCTTCCTATAGTATACGATGTGTTCTTCATGTCATGTGGATTAGTAAATTTGTCCTAAAGTACCTGTTCTTCGAGGAAGAGGTCATCATCATCATCTTTCGGCTGTGCAGCAGTCGACCATAAGTTTCCTCCAGCCACAACGGTTTTGAGCCATTTCTGACAGTTGACCATGATTCAGCATGCCATCTGCATCTCCCAGAAGATAGTGGATGTATTTTGAGAACAGGGTTCTTTGCCTTCCAGGTTTCCTCTTTCCATGTTTTGGGACATACAAGGCATACTCCTTGACAGGCTCCCCATCAGGCATGCGCAGTACATGTCCAAGGAATTTCAGTTGACGATTCCTGGCTCTCTCGACAAGGGGCACAGTCTCCGTAAGATTGTAGATAGTAACATTTGGTACTTTGTCAATCCTCTTGATGTTTAACATTATACGGTAACATGATGTGCCAAAGGAGTTGATTTTATTCTCCATATCCTTAGAGATTATCCATGACTCGCAGCCATACAACAATATGGTGACACAAGTTGTACAAGGAAGAGGTAGGCTTGAGCTACACTGTCATGGTAACCAACCTGGAAAGTGAACAAGAAAGAAATTGTCACAAAAGTTGTCAAAGACTCCCATAGTAATCGAGTACAGTTTAATAATTATATCTATTGTTAAGTGTTGCCCATGACCTTGTCTTTGTACTAAGTGTTGAGAGCTTCTTGAGATAGTAAAACAAGACAAGTTACTGGGCTATGTAGGATGTTACTTCTGGAGATGTACATGTAGCTAGGCAAGTTTCATGGCAATGTAAAATGTACCTACATGTAGGCCAGGCCACACCCACAATGGCTGATCTGTCAGTCTAATATATGCTAATCTGCACCTTTTCTAAGTACACATGCTCAAGATTGCATAAGGTTTATTTACATGGTGTTAGTTAGACTTTGAGTATATTGAGTGAAGTGTACTAAACATTGCTTACAGGATAAATTTGATGACATTGCAAGACCTTTCTCTGGCAGGAGAGTCAAACTTTAAACCTCAAGCCCAGTGTAACAATGGCCATGATAACATTTATACAGATTCAAAATTCTGAAGAATGTGAAATAATTGCACTTACCAAAGAATGCCCTCCACATTGCTTCTTTAACGTCTTCATTTTTAAACTTGTTGATAGACTCTGAACACAACAGAAGCCACTCTCTAGGCTGGGTACAATCTTTTTTCTAAAACCGGTCAAGGTTAAACCATCTTTTCAAGCTTATGATGTATGATGCAGGATCAAAAATGACAATGTTGTCAATCTTCTAACAAAGAGTGGTGTGCAGTTGTGAATTCAAAAATGGAGCCAATTGATGCTATCCCAGAAAGCATCAGGTCTGCCCACACACTTCCATATATGGCCATATATACAAGCTTGACCAATGGAGACACACTATTAACAAAAGGGATATATCCTTTTGTTTGTGCATGGAGTCTAACTGACAATCTCATACTTGTACCAAGAATTGTTGGGCAAGAAAACTCAAAAATGCATGGCTGAACAAGAAAAAGTAAGAATTTCATTCTTGTACCAAGTATTGTTGGGCAAGAAACCCCAAGAATTCATGGATAGACAAGAAAGAGTAAGAATTTCATTCTTGTACCAAGAATTGTTGGGCACGAAACCCCAAGAATTCATTTCTTGTATCAAGAATGCATGGGTTGACAAGAAAAAGTAAGAATCTCATTCTTGTACCAAGAATTCTTGCTCAAGAAAACTCAAGAATTCAATTCTTGTAACAAGAATGCATGGGTTGACAAGAAAAAGTAAGAATTTCATTCTTGTACCAAGAATTCTTGCTCAAGAAAACTCAAGAATTCAATTCTTGTAACAAGAATGCATGGGTTGACAAGAAAAATAAGAATCTCATTCTTGTGCCAAGAATTCTTGCTCAAGAAAACTCAAGAATTCAATTCTTGTTTCAAGAATGCATGGGTTGACAAGAAAAAGTAAGAATCTCATTCTTGTGCCAAGAATTCTTGGGCAAGAAAACTCAAGAATTCAATTCTTGTAACAAGAATGCATGGGTTGACAAGAAAAAGTAAGAATCTCATTCTTGTGCCAAGAATTCTTGGGCAAGATAACTCAAGAATTCAATTCTTGTATCAAGAATGCATGGGTTGACAAGAAAAAGTAAGAATTTCATTCTTGTACCAAGAATTCTTGCTCAAGAAAACTCAAGAATTCAATTCTTGTAACAAGAATGCATGGGTTGACAAGAAAAAGTAAGAATTTCATTCTTGTACCAAGAATTCTTGCTCAAGAAAACTCAAGAACTCAATTCTTGTTTCAAGAATGCATGGGTTGACAAGAAAAAGTAAGAATTTCATTCTTGTACCAAGAATTCTTGCTCAAGAAAACTCAAGAACTCAATTCTTGTTTCAAGAATGCATGGGTTGACAAGAAAAAGTAAGAATTTCATTCTTGTACCAAGAATTCTTGCTCAAGAAAACTCAAGAATTCGATTCTTGTAACAAGAATGCATGGGTTGACAAGAAAAAGTAAGAATTTCATTCTTGTACCAAGAATTCTTGCTCAAGAAAACTCAAGAACTCAATTCTTGTAACAAGAATGCATGGGTTGACAAGAAAAAGTAAGAATTTCATTCTCGTACCAAGAATTCTTGGGCAAGAAAATTAAGAATTCAATTCTTGTTTCAAGAATGCATGGGTTGACAAGAAAAAGTAAGAATTTCATTCTCGTACCAAGAATTCTTGGGCAAGAAAACTCAAGAACTCAATTCTTGTAACAAGAATGCATGGGTTGACAAGAAAAAGTAAGAATTTAATTCTTGTGAGAAGAATTGCTGAGCAAGAAAACTCAAGAATTCAATTCTTGTATTAAGAATGCATGGGTTGACAAGCATAAGTAAGAATTTTATTCTTGTACCAAGATTTTTGTGCAAGAAAACTCAAGAATTCAAATCTCATATGAAGAATATGTATGGTACATTTCTTGGAGATTCTTATAATGAGAATTGCCTTTCTTGATGTTAAGATTCAATAAGAAAAAATTTCTGACAAATTCTTGTGGCAAGAAAACATTCTTTTGTCAAGAATATATTCCATACATTTTGGCATTTTGCATACTTGAACTTTCTTATTTATTCTTGAACATGCTTGTTTGTTCTTAATTTTCTTGTGTCAAGAATTTTTTTCTTGAGACAAGAAAGTAAGAATTTTATTTCTGGTAGTGAAATAAAACAGACAAGATCTATTTTCCTTTCAAATTAATAACCATTTATTCAACATTCTTGGTAACTATGGTAACTATGAAGTAGAAATTTCAGAGTGTTGTTACCTTTGTATTAAAGTAAACTATAATGTGGAATTAAAAGTATCAAATTAAAAAACAAATGTGGAAAAATAAAATATCCTCTTCAAAATAATGCAATGAATGATTCACTTCATAACCAAGTTATCTCCTGAAATTGTCTCCCATATAATTTTATTTATTATTGACATACATTGTATTGCCAGTGTACGGTACAGTATCATTGAACTTTTTGTAAAATAGGTTGAATTCTTTCCAGTCATTTATGATCACTAAAAGGTACTTCACCGTCGTTGAGTTGTTGGTAGGTGTGTGGTGTCCTGATTCATGCCCCAAATATTGTGAACAAACAGAGAAAAATTAGGGTCCTGGTCCCTACCCAAATACAAGAAACATCTAGAAAAATTAGTGTCCTGGTCCCTGCCCCAGATACAGTGAACAAACACAGAAAAATTAGTGTCCTGGTCCCTGCCCCAGATACAGTGAACAAACACAGAAAAATTAGTGTCCTGGTCCCTGCCCCAGATACAGTGAACAAACACAGAAAAATTAGTGTCCTGGTCCCTGCCCCAGATACAGTGAACAAACACAGAAAAATTAGTGTCCTGGTCCCTGCCCCAGATACAGTGAACAAACACATAAAAATTAGTGTCCTGGTCCCTGCCCCAGATACAGAGAACAAACACATAAAAATTAGTGTCCTGGTCCCTACCCCAGATACAGAGAACAAACACATAAAAATTAGTGTCCTGGTCCCTGCCCCAGATACAGTGAACAAACACATAAAAATTAGTGTCCTGGTCCCTACCCCAGATACAGTGAACAAACACAGAAAAATTAGTGTCCTGGTCCCTGCCCCAGATACAGTGAACAAACACAGAAAAATTAGTGTCCTGGTCCCTGCCCCAGATATTGTGAACAAACACAGAAAAATTAGTGTCCTGGTCCATGCCCCAGATACAGTGAACAAACACAGAAAAATTAGTGTCCTGGTCCATGCCCCAGATAGAGTGAACAAACACAGAAAAATTAGTGTCCTGGTCCCTACCCAAATATTATGAACAAACACATAAAAATTAGGGTCCTGGTCCCTGCCCCAGATACAGTGAACAAACACATAAAAATTAGTGTCCTGGTCCCTACCCCAGATATAGTGAACAAACACATAAAAATTAGTGTCCTGGTCCGTACCCCAGATACAGTGAACAAACACATACAAATTAGTGTCCTGGTCCATGCCCCAGATACAGTGAACAAACACATAAAAATTAGTGTCCTGGTCCCTACCCCAGATATAGTGAACAAACACAGAAAAATTAGTGTCCTGGTCCCTACCCCAGATATAGTGAACAAACACATAAAAATTAGTGTCCTGGTCCGTACCCCAGATACAGTGAACAAACACATACAAATTAGTGTCCTGGTCCATGCCCCAGATACAGTGAACAAACACATAAAAATTAGTGTCCTGGTCCATGCCCCAGATATAGAGAACAAACACATAAAAATTAGTGTCCTGGTCCCTGCCCCAGATACAGAGAACAAACACATAAAAATTAGTGTCCTGGTCCATGCCCCAGATATAGAGAACAAACACATAAAAATTAGTGTCCTGGTCCCTACCCCAGATATAGTGAACAAACACATAAAAATTAGTGTCCTGGTCCCTGCCCCAGATACAGAGAACAAACACATAAAAATTAGTGTCCTGGTCCCTGCCCCAGATACAGAGAACAAACACATAAAAATTAGTGTCCTGGTCCCTGCCCCAGATACAGTGAACAAACACATAAAAATTAGTGTCCTGGTCCATGCCCCAGATACAGAGAACAAACACAGAAAAATTAGTGTCCTGGTCCCTGCCCCAGATATAGTGAACAAACACATAAAAATTAGTGTCCTGGTCGATGCCCCAGATACAGAGAACAAACACATAAAAATTAGTGTCCTGGTCCCTGCCCCAGATACAGAGAACAAACACATAAAAATTAGTGTCCTGGTCCCTGCCCCAGATACAGTGAACAAACACATAAAAATTAGTGTCCTGGTCCATGCCCCAGATACAGAGAACAAACACATAAAAATTAGTGTCCTGGTCCATGCCCCAGATACAGTGAACAAACACATAAAAATTAGTGTCCTGGTCCCTGCCCCAGATATAGTGAACAAACACATAAAAATTAGTGTCCTGGTCCCTACCCCAGATACAGTGAACAAACACATAAAAATTAGTGTCCTGGTCCATGCCCCAGATACAGTGAACAAACACATAAAAATTAGTGTCCTGGTCCCTGCCCCAGATATAGTGAACAAACACATAAAAATTAGTGTCATGGTCCCTGCCCCAGATACAGTGAACAAACACATAAAAATTAGTGTCCTGGTCCATGCCCCAGATACAGTGAACAAACACATAAAAATTAGTGTCCTGGTCCCTGCCCCAGATACAGAGAACAAACACGTAAAAATTAGTGTCCTGGTCCCTGCCCCAGATACAGTGAACAAACACATAAAAATTAGTGTCCTGGTCCCTGCCCCAGATACAGAGAACAAACACATAAAAATTAGTGTCCTGGTCCCTGCCCCAGATACAGAGAACAAACACATAAAAATTAGTGTCCTGGTCCATGCCCCAGATACAGTGAACAAACACATAAAAATTAGTGTCCTGGTCCCTGCCCCAGATATAGTGAACAAACACATAAAAATTAGTGTCCTGGTCCCTGCCCCAGATACAGTGAACAAACACATAAAAATTAGTGTCCTGGTCCCTGCCCCAGATACAGTGAACAAACACATAAAAATTAGTGTCCTGGTCCCTGCCCCAGATACAGAGAACAAACACATAAAAATTAGTGTCCTGGTCCCTGCCCCAGATACAGTGAACAAACACATAAAAATTAGTGTCCTGGTCCCTGCCCCAGATACAGAGAACAAACACATAAAAATTAGTGTCCTGGTCCCTGCCCCAGATACAGAGAACAAACACATAAAAATTAGTGTCCTGGTCCATGCCCCAGATACAGTGAACAAACACATAAAAATTAGTGTCCTGGTCCCTACCCCAGATATAGTGAACAAACACATAAAAATTAGTGTCCTGGTCCCTGCCCCAGATACAGTGAACAAACACATAAAAATTAGTGTCCTGGTCCCTGCCCCAGATACAGTGAACAAACACATAAAAATTAGTGTCCTGCTCCCTGCCCCAGATACAGAGAACAAACACATAAAAATTAGTGTCCTGGTCCCTGCCCCAGATACAGTGAACAAACACATAAAAATTAGTGTCCTGGTCCCTGCCCCAGATACAGAGAACAAACACATAAAAATTAGTGTCCTGGTCCCTGCCCCAGATACAGAGAACAAACACATAAAAATTAGTGTCCTGGTCCATGCCCCAGACACAGTGAACAAACACATAAAAATTAGTGTCCTGGTCCCTGCCCCAGATACAGAGAACAAACACATAAAAATTAGTGTCCTGGTCCCTACCCCAGATACAGTGAACAAACACATAAAAATTAGTGTCCTGGTCCCTGCCCCAGATACAGAGAACAAACACATAAAAATTAGTGTCCTGGTCCCTGCCCCAGATACAGAGAACAAACACATAAAAATTAGTGTCCTGGTCCCTACCCCAGATATAGAGAACAAACACATAAAAATTAGTGTCCTGGTCCCTACCCCAGATACAGAGAACAAACACATAAAAATTAGTGTCCTGGTCCCTGCCCCAGATACAGAGAACAAACACATAAAAATTAGTGTCCTGGTCCCTGCCCCAGATACAGAGAACAAACACATAAAAATTAGTGTCCTGGTCCCTACCCCAGATATTGTGAACAAACACATAAAAATTAGTGTCCTGGTCCCTACCCCAGATACAGAGAACAAACACATAAAAATTAGTGTCCTGGTCCCTACCCCAGATACAGAGAACAAACACATAAAAATTAGTGTCCTGGTCCCTGCCCCAGATATAGTGAACAAACACAGAAAAATTAGTGTCCTGGTCCCTACCCCAGATACAGAGAACAAACACATAAAAATTAGTGTCCTGGTCCCTACCCCAGATACAGAGAACAAACACATAAAAATTAGTGTCCTGGTCCCTACCCCAGATACAGAGAACAAACACATAAAAATTAGTGTCCTGGTCCCTACCCCAGATACAGAGAACAAACACATAAAAATTAGTGTCCTGGTCCCTGCCCCAGATATAGTGAACAAACACATAAAAATTAGTGTCCTGGTCCCTACCCCAGATACAGTGAACAAACACATAAAAATTAGTGTCCTGGTCCCTACCCCAGATACAGAGAACAAACACATAAAAATTAGTGTCCTGGTCCCTACCCCAGATACAGAGAACAAACACATAAAAATTAGTGTCCTGGTCCCTACCCCAGATACAGTGAACAAACACATAAAAATTAGTGTCCTGGTCCCTACCCCAGATACAGTGAACAAACACATAAAAATTAGTGTCCTGGTCCCTGCCCCAGATACAGAGAACAAACACATAAAAATTAGTGTCCTGGTCCCTACCCCAGATACAGAGAACAAACACATAAAAATTAGTGTCCTGGTCCCTACCCCAGATACAGAGAACAAACACATAAAAATTAGTGTCCTGGTCCCTACCCCAGATACAGTGAACAAACACATAAAAATTACTGTCCTGGTCCCTACCCCAGATACAGTGAACAAACACATAAAAATTAGTGTCCTGGTCCCTACCCCAGATACAGTGAACAAACACATAAAAATTACTGTCCTGGTCCCTGCCCCAGATACAGTGAACAAACACATAAAAATTAGTGTCCTGGTCCCTACCCCAGATACAATGAACAAACACATAAAAATTACTGTCCTGGTCCCTGCCCCAGATACAGTGAACAAACACATAAAAATTAGTGTCCTGGTCCATGCCCCAGATACAGTGAACAAATAGAGAAAAATTAGTTAAGAATGTAGAACAGAGTGTATAAGGAGAAAACAATGCAAGGAATGTGAAATATTAATAATTCAGGTAACTTAAAAGTTATACACTGTGATTATATTAAACATTGTTGTGAACTTAATAGCACTATAGTTTATTTGAATGAAGCGATTGTTTTAATAAATTGGTCAGCTTTGATTTCTGTATGTTGGTGGTGTGAGCCTCAACACTGCCAATTCTTTGACTAAAATTAGTGGGCAAGGATTGAACCATAATTGTACTCTTGTCAAACTTGTCCAGCCCTTGTGATGACAAATCAAGCTTTCAATCTGCAAGTTAAGATTAATAACCCATTCTGATCACAGGCTAATCAAATACCTATGAAATATTAAAACATTGTATTTGAACTAAAATTACATGTATGTCACTTAGTGAACTTAGACAGTCAGCTGTTTACTATATATGTATAGACAAAACATGTAAAGCTGTGTACTAAACATACAGCTGATAAGGTCAAAGGTCAAATGAGATGTTAGGTCAAAGGTCAAATAGACATGCGTACAGGCTTTTTGTTAGTTATTATACACAGAATATTTTTTCTATTCCCTGGGGAAGTGATGAAAAGTATAGGTGACCTGTAAAATTGATCGCTGGCCCCCAAACAAGTATTTATAGTTTGTAAAGCCATCTACTAGCCATTCAGGAGAACATGTTGGCACTGTCCTGTATTCATCATAGTATCTATGCAGGGGTCTGTCAGCCTATGTAACCTATATACAGCAGGGTATGAATTAAGATGAGTGATGTGAGACATGGCAGGAATGGTTGGTTGGTTGGTTGGTTGGTTGGTTGGTTGGTCAGGTGGAAAACATCACAAAACAAAGCATGGTTGCTGTAATTGACATACACTCGCCAACGAATATATTGCCATGGTAAAATATATGGAAAACTCTGCCAGTTTTGTGACATTTCCCCATTTTTGTTACCATGGTTTCCAGACAGTCAAGTAACGTAGCGAAAAGATAACCAAATCTCTAAGCAGCAAATGTGCATAAACAAGATGGGGGACATCTGGTAAAATTTACATAGAGTTGCATACTAGTATTGTGTACATTATTTTTGATGGAAACCCCAGTAATTGAGGTCTTAATATAGTAAAATTTCATTGAGTTGCATATCGCTAGTATCATGTGCATTCATTTTGCTTGAAACCAGGGGCCTTAATCTAGTAAAATTATGATATCTTGAAATAAATAATGGAACCCCCTATGAAATACCTGAGTATATATCAGTAGTTCTTTAGAAAAAAACACTTCTTGAGGTGTTGTATGTCATGTCATTCTGCAACTACTACTACTGGATATTAATTTTTGTTTCATTTCATTCTCACTGTCTCAGTCTTACACAGATAGATTTGTAATATATGCATTGTGTAGTACAGGATGTACATGAGGATGAGGCCAAATAAAAATAATTGTTTGGTTCCGGTTACCCAACCCCCACCTAGCTTTCACTGCAGAACCTAAACTTGTTTTATGTATTCGAGAAAAAATAATAAAGTTGCAAAAACTGTGAAGTCTCACGAGAAATAGTGAACCCGGAAACTGACATAAACTTAAAAAGACAAAATAAAACTGTTCTTCTAATCTGTTATGGCTGTAAATCTGATAGGAAGAAATAAACAACACAGAGACCATTTGGAAAACAATGGAAAACCTGAACTAGACACTCATACAGAAAAAAAAATATACTAAAATAATAAATCTATCTACTCCACCTTGAATGTAACCGGAACCACACAACTCAGTCCCAATAGATGATAGGGGCACTCAGTCTCAGTTAATGTTATTTATTTGGCTTGATCAGACAAGTTTAATACTAGTGTACCCAAGGTAACACACAGACTGCAACCAAAGGATCCTACAAAATTATCAACAGACTGTTCTGTGAAACGATCCTGAGTTGATGCTCCATCTCAGGTCACTAGTAAAGTTACTGGTGGTAAGGTTTAGTCAAACAGGTGGTGACTTTTGATACATGTAGGTATTCTTGGCTGTATATTTGTACTTAACACATCTTTATTAGGTTCCAGTCAAAATACTAGTGGGAGCAATTATTACCCATCCTCAGAGCTATCCATAGACTTGTTACTTGCATGGGTTTTTACATACAGAGTATTTAATAATTATGCTAATTATTCTAAACTCATTTTTAGCCCTACAAGTAGATTTCTCTAGACTTTTGATATGTTGTTCAGTATAAAATTCTGAGCAAGATGCACTAAAATAATTTCTGTTGCAGTTAGTTCAAGGTTAGGCCAACATTTTCACTAGATTGACTTGACACTGCAACACACTGTAACCCAAAGGATCCAAATACTAAATAACACTACATCTTTAATGTGTCCAGTGTTGTCCATTGCCAATGCCACCAACACTGAAATGCATTCATATTGAAATCTCCATCCATCTCTTAATGTTCTTAACTGTGAAGGTTAAATTTATACAAGCATACACATGTATCTCTCGATCTCCACCACACCCTTCTCACTCTCTCTTGGTCTTCAGTGGCCTCCTGTCAAACATTAGGTAACACTAACTCTGATGATCAGTGACTGTCCAATGTTGTAGAACATTCACCAAGACAAGGATATGACCAATACTGAAATCCATTCATATTGAGATCTTCATCTCTAAATGTTCTCAACAGTGAAGGTCAAATTCATGACCTCAGCAGTCTCTGTTTTGCTTGTATATTAGGTCATACAAAGTACATTTTGTTCTTAGACCTTGGCAGGTTAATACACACAATATACACATTTGTTCCCAGACCTCACCTAGTTAATACTTATGTACAATGCACATTTTGTTCTCAGACCTTCACTGGTTACTAAGATTTCCAATATATATTGTGTACTTAGACCTTCACTGGTTACTAAGATTTCCAATATATATTTTGTACTTAGACCTTCACTGGTTAATAAGATTTCCAATATATATTTTGTATTTAGACCTTCACTGGCTACTAAGATATACTGAAAATAATCGTTTCAAAATGTGTCTTTAAGTTTGTAGATACCCATGTATATTGAAAATGAAATATGTAATTTAACTTGGCGAAAATATAAAGTTATGAAAATCACACGTTCCAGTAATAATTGCAGTAGAGAATCAGACTAGCACATTATAATATAGATTGAGTGCCAGTGTGATATCAAATCATCTCTAACCCCCTAACACAATGAACAATGAATCACCTGATGATTTAACTCCCTAACACAATGAATATTAATAATGTTATTAATATCATCACCCAAGTGGCTGCTTACACAAATGTGACAAAATGTTGTAACTTGTAATCTCTGTTTAACTATATGTATAATCAGGGCTCAAAATTGGCAGTAGTCAAGGGTATATAGACTACCAAACATTGTATCTTGACTACTAAATTGGCAGTAGTCAAGCGTATATAGACTACCAAACATTGTATCTTGACTACCAAATTGGCAGTAGTCAAGGGTATATAGACTACCAAACATTGTATCTTGACTACTAAATTGGCAGTAGTCAAGGGTATATAGACTACCAAATATTGTGTCTTGACTACCAAATTGGAAGTAGTCAAGGGCATATAGACTACCAAACATTGTATCTTGACTACCAAATTGGCAGTAGTCAAGGGTAGCCTACCAAACATTGTATCTTGACTACTAAATTGGCAGTAGTCAAGGATATATAGACTACCAAACATTGTATCTTGACTACTAAATTGGCAGTAGTCAAGGGTATATAGACTACCAAACATTGTATCTTGACTACCAAATTGGCAGTAGTCAAGGGTATATAGACTACCAAACATAGTATCTTAACTACCAAATTGGCAGTAGTCAAGGGTATATAGACTACCAAACATTGTATCCTAACTACCAAATTGTCAGTAGTCAAGGGTATATAGACTACCAAACATTGTATCTTGACTACCAAATTGACAGTAGTCAAGGGTATATAGACTACCAAACATTGTATCTTAACTACCAAATTGGCAGTAGTCAAGGGTATATAGACTACCAAACATTGTATCTTGACTACCAAATTGGCAGTAGTCAAGGGTATATAGACTACCAAACATTGTATCTTAACTACCAAATTGGCAGTAGTCAAGGGTATATAGACTACCAAACATTGTATCTTGACTACCAAATTGGCAGTAGTCAAGGGTATATAGACTACCAAACACAGTATCCTAACTACCAAATTGTCAGTAGTCAAGGGTATATAGACTACCAAACACAGTATCTTGACTATATATAATGATCTCATCCATGATATGCAAACTTTGTGTAAAAATGTTAATTTTGGTCAAAAATGTATGTCCCAAAAAGTTCTTGGTCAGTGAGACTGAAATTTGGTCTGATGTTTCCAGATATATTATTCTGCAGATTTGTTAAAAATATTTTGACCCAATTGGCCATAGCAACCATGACTATGCCCTTAGCAACAGCTATAGTAGTATAAGAACTGATGGGAAGCCCACACTTCCAGCATATGATACTCACAGACATTAACACTCAAGTCATGACATTCCATGTATTGTGTTTTCTAGCAAAGGTGCTGGTCCCATCAGTTCTTATACTACTCAAATTAAAGAGACGTTTTCATAATATAACGATTCTTGTGTTGGAAATTGTTGTCTGAGCTACTACCAGAATTTCAAGAAAATAGTAATTTTGGAAGTTCTTCAAATTCACATGTAGACATTACAGCAGAGATTGCTGTCATAGTTAGTTTCTGAAAGAAGAGCACAGTCATGCATAAAGTCAGAAGATATCTTGGCATTTTTATACATTCTCTTGAGAATTTACTAAGAAACTTGTGAAGTTATACAGTGTTTTTTCTTACAATTACTAGTTTTCCAAGACAGTAATATTCTTCCAGACGTTTCCAAATGAGGTCTGAATTCTGAATTCTTCTTCCATCATACAATTCTTGTAACATTTGGCAAAATACCATTTTCAGTAACGGGCATTGTAGTTATATTCTGACAAGAGCACTTTATTCTCCTGATTGAGCTGTCAAATAACATGTTATTTATCAGAACTAAGGAATTAGTTTTAAAAATGTAGCAAAACATTTTGAATTTTCTGATTTATGCACATTTATATTCATGTTTATAGTTCTTTTCTTGGTCATTATCAAAAAACAGCTCACTGAAAACAAACATTTTTTGCTCTTAATTCACTATGATTTTTTTGCAAATTAAGCTAGTTCCTATGAAACACTCATTCCAGTTTGGTGTATTTAAGTGAGATATTTCTCTGTAACATGGAATAACTGGAGTCGGCAGTGTTATAGGCATGGTGAAATGTGTGTGTGTGTGTGTGTGTGTCTGTGTCACTGTGTGTGTCTGTGTGTGTGTAAATAATACTTACGTCTAAAATTTATCTTATGATATTTGTTATGCTTAAAATATCATTGTACACGTCATACTTGTAGTGTTCCATCTGCCTTTAAAATGATTTGACCATCAGTATTTTTTGTATCATTGATTCTACACACTCATTGTAATGGACATGTGGGTTAATGGTTGAATACAAGAATCTGTATGACTCATACTTGGTTTTGATGACAGAGTTTGGACCACAGAACAGTCTGAACTTTAGAAGGGTGTGGTGAAAACCAAATAAAACAACAACAACAACAACAACAACAACAACAACAACGATAATAATAATAATAATAATAATAATAATAATAATGATAATAATAATAATAATAACAACAACAACAACAACAACAACAACAACAAAACATCCCTATCGCAAATGTTTTAACAGATACATTATTATACCCAAACGGTTTTTTCTGGTTCCAAACAATGTGATGTCATGTATATGACAGAATCTATTTTTTTAAAAGAACAAGTTCACTGTAACAATATGTATTAAGAACCACACAGAACATGGTACCGTGATTGACACATTTGACCATTTTGAACACAGTATGGCAAGGAATAATATTGAGGTGCATGTCTAGGAATGTTTGTGATTTTACCAAAAATATCATCAATTCTTATAATGACTTCTGACAGGTATTTTATCAAAATAAATACTTTTACAGTACACATTACATGTAATAAATACAAATAACGTCAAATTTTAAATACATAGTTTTTTCTATGTGAACATTAACCAATCTATATATATTATAATAATAATAAGACTTGGGAAACATTTCAAGTAATTTTACACATATTATTGATATAATACATTGCAATATTGTAACAGAAGGATTAATACATAATGTGTCTTTTAATTATAGGACGAGAAGACAAGTCTACATTATGGAGCTGAGAACGGGCATTTGGATATCTGTAAATTGCTGCTGAAAGCTGGGGCCCAAGTAAATACTGCTGATGACGTAAGTTGATATTAGATGAACTAATATCTTATTTATCTACTCTGTGACATATACACACATCCCAATGTGACGTCAATTGATTTTTTCAGAGAATATTTTTACTGTAATTTATCAACTTGATCAGGTAAGTACCGGCATATTTTCATAAAAAATCAGCTCCCCTTACAAAAAGATTTTTTAATATAGATATTTTGTAGACAACTATAGAAATTCTATAGAGTTATATTTTGACATGTTTTTGTAACAGACTAGAGATGTGATCAGCCCAGGGGATTACCCTTGTTTATTCAAAGTTAATTTACAATTATATTCAAGCAATATGAACAGACGTAAAAGAAAGTTCAGAAACACACAACTCACAACCATTGCATTGGTGGCTCACTTCTACTAGGTCTGTTTGTGTGATTGGATGATCCTTCTTTTCAATAAAGCTTACAATTTGATATTAAGGCTGCTTTCACAAAAACTTGTTGGGGGAGATTTTAGGGGGGGGGGGGGTGATTTCTCGAAAAAATGTGAATAGCTTGGGGGGGGGGTATCTGAAAAAATAGTGTGGGTTAGGGGAGGGGGGGGGTACCTGAAAATAAATTGACTTCATGACTCCTCATACATGGTAAAATTAACCTTTCAATAGGTGGTCAGTTATTTTCAACCATAGTGTCAGATTCCAAAAGATAAGTTCTGTTTAATGGCACTTGAAAGGTTCAATCCACACAATATGCTAGTTTGAAGAGATGTGCTTTCAATTTGTCCTAAAAAGTCTCCAGATTTGATGACTGACAAATTTCTTGTGGTAAGCCATTCCAAAGTTTGGAGTACAGTTTGAAAAATCACTGCTGCCATATGTCTTGTTGTTAAATGTTGTTGATCCTTCAAATTGCACATACAAAATAATATATCAACGTAAAAGTTGAATGGCATTTGCTGTTTTTGGTCCAAAAAATACCAGTTATCTTAAAATGTGTAGCTTCAGAGTTGAACATATCCAGGACCAGAATTACTGTAAAGTAGTCATTTCCTCTGCTATGTGCGAAAATCAGTTTCAACAACGATGTCAAAATGCATTTTGAGCAAAAGCCCTCCGATTCTAATGATTGCATGCACTATCACAACACAAGGAATAAATGTCATGTTTATCAGCACTTTCCATCACTTTCTATCAGTTTTTACTAATGTGGTATACTGATATTCTATACGGTATTTTATGCTTCAAATTTCCATTTCCACTTTACCGAAAATATTTTGTTTAATATGACCACCCTTCCCTTGTTCCTAAGTGATATTGAACTATTTTGTGTAAAATTCCTCTCCTATTGACATGACTATAACTTTACAACATAAACTCTAAGGTATGCTACGTACTTTCTAGAAATGGTGAGAACACCAGCTGCAAAATGTGTAACAAATGATAATATTTGGCATATTAACTATCATAGAAAAAAAGAGAAATGAACTTTCTTTTTTAACTTTTAAACTTTGCCAAAATATATTAAGTATAAGTAAATAGATACATTATTATCAATATTGATAGTGGGAGTAATGTGTTATTTGAAAACAGTGATAATCACAGTGAGAATGATGATACAGATACATATAGTTCAAACTCAGATTTACTTGAAGGAGAGATTGTTCTGATGATGATGATAAGAGTGATGTTGTTGAAAATGACATTTTCATTATACACATTCTGGAAGGAGAGCACATGGAAGTCCAAAAAGTATGTATGTATGTATGTATGTATGTATGTATGTATGTATGTATGTACATTTTATGTATGTATGTTTATATGTATGTATGTATGTATGTATGTATGTATGTATGTATGTATGTATGTGTGCGTGTATTGTAAAAAAAAACTACCAAACTTATATGCTGTTTAAAATGTACTTCAACATTTTGGGCTGTGTTGAGGGGGGGGGGGTACTTAAAAAAATTGGTACACAACTCACAACCATTGCATTGGTGGCTCACTTCTACTAGGTCTGTTTGTGTGTTTGGATGATACTTCTTTTCAATAAAGCTTACAATTTGATATTAAGGATGCTTTCACAACAACTTATTATAGGGTGGGGGGGGGGGCGGTTTCTCGAAAAAATGTGCATGGCTTTGGGGTATCTGAAATAATAATGTTGGTCGGGGGGGGGGGGGGGGGTTACCTGAGAAATAAATTGTTTGGGGAGATTTTAGGGGTGGGGACAGGGATTAATAGACAAATGAATAAATATTCTAAAGATGTATGCAAATATACCTAGCAACAGCTTTTGTGAACAATGGTTTCACAGATTGATATTTTAGAGAGCAACATCAAATTAGGGTGCATGATATTTTAGGGGGGTGGGAGATATAACTCAATTTGGTTACTCATGTAATTTCTGCCATCCTGCCAAATATTTCACACTCTGTCAGTATGGTCGTGATATCATCCCAAAACGTGGCCAAGGGATGATATTCTGACCTACCTCTGAATAAAGAAGTATACAAAACAGCATTTTGTAAAATTTTATTTTGTTGTATAAAACAGTTTACAGTATGAAACAATTAAATATTAACCACTTTGCAATTTGTGATGTCAATATTTTACATATAGCCGAAGGTGCCATCCTTATATGCAGTCCTGTGAAGGGGGCTATTAGAGTGGATTCCATCTGTCCGGCAGTCTGTACATGTATTCATCCCTCCCTTCATCCGTCTGTCCATCAATCCTACTGACCGTGCATCTGTAATATGTTATTTCTCAGAGATGACATGTCCAATTTCTTCCAAACCTGCCAAAAATATGACAGGTCATATGGTACATATGCACATCACTTTTTTTGCACCATATGCAAATTTGATTGAATGGCAACCATATTAGTAGTTTAAAATCAATATTTATGACATAACTAAAAACTATCATACATAGAGACTCCATTCAAGTGTCTACCCCTTTTATTATCAGGTACAAGCTTTCTTTTAAGATATTGACCTTTCACCTTGATAACCTTCAAGTTCAATTATCAAAATCAAACCATTTATTGCCTATTGCACAACTATCACTTTGTCATATTTATTGTTGCCAGTTTCTTTTAAATCATGTCCATCATTAATATAGCAGAAGACAAATATACACAAGGATAATTTTTATAGTGCTCATATAACTTTTTAATGAATGGTGGCCATATTTTGAGTAATAAATCACACTTTTTAGTATCACCTTGTTCCCATTAATTTGTTTTAAACCATTTCTTCATTCAATCACAGAGGTAAATATTTGTTGCAACTAATTCCTTTTAAAACATGTCTCCATTCAGTCTCATAGGGGGGGGGGGGGGCTGTGTCTGAGTCAGTCCTCATCTCATTATGTATACTTTTTAATATCACCTTTCAAGGCAATCAAATTAGATATGCTTTCTACCTAAGAGTTCATTGTAATGGTCTAGGTGTTTTTATTGTCTTTATTGAAATTCTACAAACTCTTATACTTCTCGTGCTGACAAAGAATGAAATCAACAAGATGAAAATAAAACAAAGTTGATTATTATTTTTTACAAACAATGTTTACATTTTAATATTCATTTTATGATATTTGGTAATTTTGTAACACGTCATACTTTTTATGTTCCCTTGGCCTTTAAAATGATTTTACCATTTGGTATTTTTTGTATCATTGATTCTACACACTCATCATACTGTACATGTTTGTGTCTTGTGCTCATGAAAAGTGTGATCACATTAAACAAGCAAATGATATGCATAGAATTAGCAATGCCACCACTGAACTACCCTTACCAAACTGAAAGCTCAGACCCAAGCTGGCAAAGAGCTTTTTCAGAGCTTTTCAGCTCTGTGGCACACTACCAACAGCTCTATTGCACACATTCAAAAATGTGTTGAGCTGCTGAATGTCTGCAACAGACTTCTAGGGTTTATGTCTGTTAGGAAAAAAATTCTTAAGCTTACTGACAGCTGTCTGCATCTCACTGACAGCTGTCTGCAGTTCACCAACAGCTACTTGCAGTTTACTGGCAGCTGTCTTCAGCCACAGGAGTTAATTTCTAAATAATGTCTGTCAGGAGTGTTTACACTTTGCTCTGTCATGGGCAAAACGACTAGCAGCAGACTTTTAGCAGCTTTTGTGGTAGTTTCCAGAATATTTTAAAGTTACCTGGACAGTGGCAATGTGGAAGGGCATACCAATCCAAGGGTCCTCTGTTAATATGCTTCTGTGTCATAATAAATATTGCTTGGAATTAAACTTGCCTAAATACTTATTCACTAAAACATACATCAAATGTATGCAGGTGAATGTAGGTAATATTTATAAGAATGCCTGCAACACCATCAAATGACCAATAACTACAGTACATTTACATGTTAAAATATATTTATTAAGTTTCATTGTTAAGTATAAACACCGGAATCTGTTCTTGTTAAAATGAAAACCAGCTGCATGAACAACAAAATCAATCCTTACAGAATACCTCTAATATAAAATGTACATGTATTGTTGTATGCATTTATTATTTGCATCTTTCACCCTCACAACTTACCGAGACTTAATGTAACTGTTTTCTCAAATTATTTGTAATATGTCACCTACATAACAAACATCCATTTTAAAATCATTTGCCAGATTTAGTATTCTGGGTTTGTGATAGCCCTGCACGTATATTAGTGTGGAATTTGTTTACTATGCTTCAACTGGGGACTAGCAATTACTGGTTACATATGCAGAAACACGGCCCATTTTCAAGGGTACTACAGGAAATGTCCCCTGCAGTATATTTCTTGACTTGGGCCGGTCGTGTAGCGTATATGCATTGAAAAGAGTGGTTCATTTTGGGCCGCATATGATCGGCCTCGCCAATATCTGAGTTTTCAGTTTCACTATAGTCAGTCATATTCAGGGTTGTCATACCCATCATCAACGCCGCGCCGTCTGATAAATCTCGACAGTCGGATGTCAACAAGGGATTTTGACTCCCCTCTTCATTGTCAAATAACTCACAGTTGTCTTCATTTCCTCCGTTATGTTATAACATGAATAAATATGATGCTCGCCATCTCCTTCCTGTCGATCATCTCATTAGTCTACCAAACTCGCTTGAAACGGTATCGGTATTGTCTGTGTACGTGTTCGTGTGTTGTTGATGTCGAGGGACATCACCCTGAAGTGATGGGAGTCCATCGTTTGTGGGCCAATGATCGCAAAGTTGTCCTTAGAACTGGAATGGCCACTTTTCGCTTCCATCTCTCATAGATTGCCATTTTGCTTCAACTTTTGGAGATTACAAGTATACTGCTCTGTTTTGAGTCGATACGTAACGTGAACGTACGGTGTAAACAAACCCCTCGATCGTCGATCGCTGGCTAAGGTTATATCCACAATATGGCGTCACAGGCTCTTTCAAAGCTCGTGGAAAAACTGCTAGGAACAAACATTTTGTTTATGGCTAATAACAGCGCAAACATGGATAATATGAAAGAAACAAAATAATAAACAAAAATATATTTTTTCAAAATTGAATCAACGACTGCTGTAAAGTTTACAACGCATTGAAGTTTTGAAATTATTGTGAACGAGGCTATGACGTATCAGCCAATCAAATCAACGCGCGCAATCTCTCCAGTACTTCAAATGTTGTATGAAACGGAAGATGGCGGCCATGATTCACAAAGGCAAAGAAAATCGTTTTCGACAACTGATCATGAGAAGAGGTATACATCAAGACCTACTCATTTTGGTGATGAAGGTATGTTAATTTAACTGACGCTTTCAGAGCACATTATAGGCTCTGGTATTTTTTTTAAACGATAGAATCCTGGTCGTCTATGTGTAGACGTTATATCTTATTTATATTATAGTACTTGTGGCCGTACGATCGGAGCCTTTTCAGACATAGACCTAGACCTCGGTCCACGGTTGCACACATAGACTTCTACAACTGTTTGAAACTTCCGAAAGTTGTTTTTAAAGTACATCTGATATACATGTAATATTCAAGTTGGAGTGTCCACTTTGTCGATTGAAAGTAGGAAAGAATGCACTGCTTGCCTGGTGCCGTGTGTAAACTGGATTACACCCCCCCCCCCCCCCATGATTTATCGTGTAAAAATTATTAGTTTCTCGTCGAAAGAGTTCCTATGTACCGCACTGAGTCTTGTTAGAAAACAGTGGCAAATTAATTTATTCAATTAAGATATGGAATGGAACAATGTTGGAGTGTTTTGTAGAAACCAGTGTGTCACAAATCATTTAGTAGTAGTACTAGTACACCCCATGGTCACGGCCACATTTACACAGTGCTCTGTCATGTACATGCAGAACACTTTTCACCAACTTGATGTATGTCATTGAGGTCTGTCCGTATGTATGTATGTATGTATGTATGTATGTATGTATGTGTGTGTGTGTGTGTATATATACGTACATGTATGTATGTATTTATTTAATAAGGGTATGGACTTTCATTTTAATCAAAGATTGTCATGTTTAAAATGCTTCATATTGATGTATTTGTGTATTCATTACGTTATAGTGCAAATTATAGAACACAACACCTATTTAGTTGTAAGGAGAGAGTAAGAATATGGAACTCTTGTTGAGGCATTGTGGCCATCAGACAAGCAATATTAATTATCCTTGTCTTATTCTAAGTAGAAATGTTAAGTGTTAAGTGAGACAATGTGAGAAGACTGCGAGTTCATTATTTTTTTATAAAGTTTTTATAAAGCTGTTCCTTAATTATGGCTGCTCTGATGTACTTTTGGGAAGTCTGATAAAATGTATTCACCAAGGGTGTACCACTGTTAACACACTACAAGAATATACATTTTGTAGATTCTATTTACCAGTTGATAATTTTTGTTTTGCCAAAATTAGTGTTACTTACATGCATGTTTTTATTTGTTGCATCTTAGAGTAGAAACTCAAGATGACTTTAGAAAAAGCAGTGTCAACATAAAAGTACAAAAAACAGAAAGTGGACAAAGAAAGCAAACTCCAGCAGGACAAAAAATGGAACACATGCAGCACAGCAAAGCAATAAAGCAAAGACTGACAAAGATAGAGAAATTGCTGAAGAGAAGCAAGCCAAACGCCTAGCAAAGTTGTATGGCAACTTTAAAAAGGATGAAGGAACAGGCCTACTTTCAAAGGTACTAGTAACTTTTTTAATCTGTTAGTGTATAAAAACAAAACAGAGCAATATAATTGCCCAAGAGGAGCAAATAGTAAAAAGACACAAGACAGTTGGCATTTCTATAGGGACAAACAATAGATTCTTTGTTTGTAGCATGTAACTGTTTATTAGAAACAAAAGATAAAATGAACTGTGTACCTCTCCCTTCACATTCATAACAAACATTTCTTTTGTTAATTGATTGCTCTTGGTTCTTTCTTTGCAGTGACTTTCAGGAACCAATGGATATTGATTGATCTGATTCTGATCCTGATTCTGCCAAACTGATGATGTAAACTGCCAAAGTGATGATGTAAACTGCCGAAGTGATGATGCTAATGATGAACACAATGGCTTTAGCTTATATAATGACTGAAAGTGAAATAATGTCAGACTCTGAAACTCCAGCAACTGTTGAAAGCCAAACTCAAATTGCCAGAGCTCTTTCACATGTATGATGTAGGTAATTCTTTAGATTTGATTTGAAGAACCCCATCATTAAGGGACATATATTTTTTGTCTTCTAATCAATGGATGAATACAGGTACTATTGTTAAACTCAGGTATGTTGGTACTGTCATTTCACTACAGACATGTCTCAAGCCTTTTAGTTATTTTGGAAAAAAGCAATAAAGTTGCTTCTTGTTTTCATTTAATTCTTCTTCTGCATGATTTACTGGTTGCAAAAGTATGTGCCCGTGTGTGTAGTATGTACATACATACATATATGTGTATCCCCTAAAACATGTAAGTGAACAAACTTTGTGAGTTTGTGAAACTGACATTTTTTAAATATGTTTCAGTGGGAACAAGCATTCAAATCAAATATGGTCAGTCCTGATATACATTTGTATGTCAAATATATTTCCCCAATGTGTATAAGCATGTTTTAAGTGTCAAAATTAATATGGTTTAAAAATATGTTTAAAACTAGTTTCAAATGAGTTGACTAAGGACTTCTGACAAGTTTAAAACATGAATGAAACACTCAAAACTGATCAGACTTGTTTTGAATTAGTATAGAACACTTTTTAAACTAGTGGATTTTTAGTAAGGAATTCCCCTTTTGCAGTGTGCCAATGATACCTGTCAGAAGTCTGCTTATAGTCTTTCAGCAGTTTGTCACAATGCTGTAAGAAGGCTGTTGTTTGTCTGTCAGGTCTGTTAGTGGTCTTTCAGATGTCTGACGATAGTCTTACATAAGTCTGTTATAAAGCAGTTGAATGTCTGTCAGGTATTTACCTGAGCTGTTGAGAGCTGTTCTCTGCAGCTCAAATCTAATTATGTATGCACAAAAATCAGCCTTCCGGCAGCTAACTGTCAGAAGTCTTTTTGAGAGCTGCTGCAGCTCAAAAACAGCTGTCTCATTTCGGTAAGGGTACACATGAAACCTAGCTAGCTAGCATGGCGACTGAATCTGCTAATTTATTTTATTCATCACCTACATCTCTATTATCACGTCTCCATTTTTGGGTTACCTAATCAGTAATACATATTAACCAATACCTAAACTGTATCCATTACACAATACACGATTGTTTCCTGCTTTACAATTATTACCCCTAGCATGGATCTATAGCAACACAACGGCCCTTTTTACTTCCTCAACTCCCTGGGGATCATACAATCCATTACAACAGTGCACAGGTTTAAAGCATTCAAACTGCAACCTCTATCTTACCAGGTCCCCAATTATACAGCTGGGGTGACTGAAGCACATGCATGGTTCAAATCTTGCCCAAGGACTTTAACCACTCAGAAACAAAGGACAGCGATGGGGCTCGAACCTACAACTTGTAGATTCCAAGCCATCCACTTCTGTAAGACCCAATTCTCTCCTCACAACTGACAATTCATTTACTATATGCCATACAGTTGTCAGCAGCAAACATGAGGGAAACTAACTGTACATATGCTTTAGGTATATCCTGATGTCAAAAAGTGTTGTGAGGGAACACATGTTGATGACACATCATTAATAACATGTAGAGGTAGTGAGTGAGGATACACAATTTACACACTTGTTTTGTGGACAACTTTTAGAATTGTGAACTGAATGTCATCAGTTATATGTTCTGACAAAGACATTCAGCAAAATTGTACAATGTCTTAAATTACAATAGAAACCAGTTAAGCTAAAACAGAACAATGTGTGGTTCAACACAAAATCTTACTATGCTACAAATTTATCATCTAGGATGTCAACATTTATACTAGAATTACTACATTTCATCATCTACAATGTAGAGAACCAAAATGTTATCAACATTGCTACATGTTTTTGCATAGGTTACCAATGTCTTAGATTGTCAACATACATGGAGTAACAATATATACTTAGTTGGTGATGATCTGCTTAAATACTGGTATCTCATAGAAAGAAATGTACCACAAGTAGTAATGTTGGTAGGATTTTTGCTGTGACTGACAGTAAAATGTAGCAATAGGAATAATATTTTTGTCAAGACAGAATGCTGTGTTTCAGGACAACTGGATTCTATTGTATATAGTTTTAAAAAGTGAAATTTATTTATATAAACATGGCGTCAAATGCACTGATGGAACAAGTTAAATTCGGAAGCCTTCAGTAATTAAAGGGGGGGGGGTATAGCCAGGGGGAATTAGGAGGAGGAGGAATGGGGGGGGGGTCAACCTTTACAAATCAATTGTTGGAGAAAGACCATATTTTAGAAAATGGGATAGGGGAGGGTCACATTTTACTTTGACTAACTATGTTGTGTAGTTTAGCATTATTTTGTGATTTTGGCATCCTATCACTCCACATCATATGCAAACTACTTGTGAAATAACCTGTAGGTTGGCACTTAGTGACCACTCAAAAATTAAATTAATATTATTTTGATTGTTGACACTACTTTACATTGTTATAAGCTATGGTTATGAAATGATCAAAACAAGTTCACTTTTACTATATCATCCATGTAACCATGGTAATGAACAGTCCAGTGTTGCCATAAATTAATGGCTTAGGTGTTGGGTTTGGTATCATAATATCAGACCATGTCATCAAATCACTGCTGACATTGACAACCATATGGCATATAGTAAACGAATTGTCAGTTGTGAGGAGAGGAGTGGGTCTTACAGAAGTAAAATGGGAACAGTTTGGTATATAGAAATCTATAGTTATAGATACCAATGGTATCATGGTTAAAACAATATATTGATTCTATAAGTCAAAAAGAGGTAATACAGACAACTCATAATAAAGATTTTTTGAAAGACTGATTGCCTTGATATTTGATGGCACATTACATAGGGCATGTAGATGTTCAAATGAAAATGATTGCATCAGAGATGTGTGGTTTGGGTCAAAAATCTATAATACCAAAACTAATGAGCAGATTAACCTGTAATGTGTATATTTCTCTGGGCATAAATTGATAATTACGGACTGCGAGGCCCCCCCTTTTTGGCATCATTTTTGTAGCAATTTTGGTGTTTTGGCGCTCAGCCTTTTGTTTATGTTCAGTTTTTGCTGTGAGCTTACTTTGTGGTCTGTAGTTTAATTCTTGTTTGTTCCCATCCCTCCCACCCGTTGGTTGGTGTGGAGTGTGTTATCACTCTCAGATATTAAAGCACACCCCCACTTTCTCCCAAACCAAGCGTGTCGCATTTTTATTCCTAGTAGTAATTTGTAAGATTAGGGGTGTTAATTTAAGAATTGCTGATGAAGTGATGGTCCTATCAGTGATATGCAAATTAGGTCTGGTGGGAATGTACTTAGGAGTGTTTAGATTTAGAAGTACTGATGATATGCTGATTTTATCAGTGATATGCAAATTAGAGCATAAAAATGTGTCTTTTGTGGGTGGAGCAGGGGAGGGTAATGTCTGCCACCCTGAAGGAACAAGTGTCCAGACTCATTTGTCAGTGATGCCGTCTGCTATCACAAATATCATAACCTTCTTAAACTGAATGATCGGCACATAGTCATATGGTGTGATACAATAAAACTCAATGATTCCTGTGTGCAATTATTTCTGATAAACAAGGGTTAGCTGAGTTCAAAGACTGTTTGTTTACCACATATCAATACTATAATATTAGTAATACTACAAGTGACAATGGAATTGACAAGTTATTTTGATATATTTTTTTATCAAGGTTATATTCTAGATTGTTTTGTGTAATGATTTCAAAACCTCACACCCCACATATTATCAGCAATCAGAACAACAAAAGTCTGTATTTTTGCCATTTACACAGCTTTTCTAGTCCATTCACAGGGAAAACGTAGCCTCAGATTGTTATCCACATTTGCTAATCATGTTGTCATAATTACAATTTGAATACATGCTAAGATATAGATATTCTTAGAAGCCAAAAGATCAATGTCAATTTAATGAACGACCTTTAATTCAATAAGTTTAACTTGGGCTAACTTCAATAAACAATCTTTTTCCCCAAATAATGATGAAACAATTTTGTATGTTCCTACAATCTCAACATGACGTCTATGCGACTTGTCTTTAATTTCCAATATTTTCAGAAATTACAAAACTTAACATCAGACCAAAGTTTTTCACTGCTAGTCGCAATCGTTTATGACATCCCATATCAAGTGTACAAATGCACTAGTTACATTTATTTTAATTAGCATCCCAGTGAGGTATCTCTAAATGCAATAAGTCTGTAAATAGTGTTGTCAGTGTGAAGTAAAAGGTTCAATTGTCATGAAACACCAGTTATTAAACACATATGTAATAAGACAAGGGTATCTCACTTACAGTTATTGATAATTACAGTTGGGTCAATCTCATTACACTGTTAGCTGTGACAACATTGTTTACAAATGGACTACAGTTAGAAGGTCCACATGTTAACCTTACAATTAAATTTTACACTTGATATGGATGACATTAATAATTAGATCCCATTGTATATAGTATTAAACAGCAAAACTAATTGAAAGGAAAATTGTGGAGTCAAACCCACTGATAGTCTGGATGCCAAACTATGGTTTCTAACCCTAACCACAGTCTGGTCAAAGTCCCTTAATCAGCACACATTCCTGTGTTCCCTCATACAGCGTTCATATAAACATGATTATGTTGTTGAGTCCCCAAGTGATTTAGTTTAAATTCTACTGGTGGTGGAGTCCTGGTTGGACATTGTAAAAACAGCTGTACCAAATTAATATTTGATGAGCAGTGATGACACCCCTTTATTACTAGTGGTATGTGCTGTTCATGTTTTACTCACAATGAGGTTGAGCCATAATTAATACCTTTCATCAGAGCTTTGACTATACTGCGAGTGAAGGTATAAATCATAACGATACTGTATAGGAACTAGACTAACCCACTGATGAAACAAGTTAAATTAGAACAGTCCAGTTTGGTATATTCAACCTGTTGTGTTCTTAGGATGTAGGTATTAGTATTATCTGTCAATACAGCGATACGATATCTTTCATGTAGTCCTAGTCAACACTTTTAGATCACACTCTGTCAGAGATAAACCTTTCAACAATTGTGTCTGTTGTGATTTATTATTATAGTCCTTTTTATTAAGTCTTTCATCCAAAGTTTTGGTTAATTTAACAAACACCTACAGGTAGATTCTCCATCGTGATTAATACACATTGATGATACTGACACCACAGGTCTTGCCTTCTCCTTTTGACATCCTATCTGAGCCAACCTCTTCCCAACAATTTATGTCTTCCTCTGAATTCAATACTCTTTGTTACTTCTTGACCAACTGCAATAAAGAGAATGATTGATCGAAAATTAAAACAATCTGCTTAAGTGCTAAAGAACACTCATTAAAATTTTTAGCACAACTGAACTGATAAGGTTCAACAGTGCTATAGGCATCACTATTTAAATGTCTGTCTGTCTGTCTGTCTGTCTGTCTGTCTGTCTGTCTGTGTGTCTGTGTGTCTGTGTAAACAACTTAAAGTAAAAAACCACTGGACTGGTTGAAGCACATAATGATCTCATCAGTGATTAGGTGTAAAAATGTGAATTTTGGTCAAAAAACTTATATCTCAAAAAGTACTTCGTCAATGAGACTGCAACTTGGTGAGATGTTTTTAGAAGTGTTATTCTATGGAATAATCATAACATGTTGATACTATGAGTAATATGCAAATAAAGTCTAAAAGTTGTGTTTTGGTTAATAATTTTTCACTTGTAAAATACCCGGCAGATTAAAGCTTAAATTTCATGGGAATGTAGGGATCTGCATGTGCAGAAATCTCAAGCACATGGTGATCTCATTAGTGATCTTCAAATTAGGTAAAAAGAAATGTATGCTTTTCCTCAAAAATCTTCAACTTTGAAATTACCCAGTAGATTGGGCTTAACTTTGTTGAGAATGTGTAGATATGTCCTCCTTTAGCTGAGAACAGTGCATTGTTAATTAGCTATAATGTTTACTGTACTATTTCATCTGGTTATAAAGTGTGTAGTGTGGCCAGTTTGGTTTATGACTTGATTATGTAATATGTTGTAAGACAGCTGTTCATCACCTACCCATATAAACTGAATGTAGCTGGCCTTTAATTACAATAAGACAACCAAGAAAGTTAAACATGTTACATTGGTATGACTTGGTTCCAA
The DNA here is from genome assembly GCF_964340395.1 of Glandiceps talaboti. NCBI lineage: Eukaryota > Metazoa > Hemichordata > Enteropneusta > Spengelidae > Glandiceps > Glandiceps talaboti. The sequence continues at coordinate 3,502,495 of NC_135567.1, read as the reverse complement.
ATTGATTTAAAAAATAAAAAGAGGTACAAAACCCTGTATACACATCACTTTAAAGTTTGATTAGGATGTTGCTATACTTGTCTTGTACACTTCCAACATAGGATGGCTGGATTATTATGATGCAAATTAGTTATAATTTTTTTATTTTGGTTACAACTTTAAATCTTCACAAAATTATATTATATATCGTTGCCATGAACATGAAGTTGTACGACAACACAATATTTGCGCTATTTTATTTTTATTATTAGCCATAGTATATCTGTCAAGATGAATTAATACACTAGTTAGTACTGGCGGATTACATATTCTTGTGAAACCAATCCTAGCTGAGGTTGAAAACAAATCTAAAATCTTATGACTGTTCTTCAGCATATTATACAGTACACAAAATAAACAATGATATATTACTGTCATCTCATTCTGATAAAACTGTAAGAATACATGTATAAGGCCAAAAAAAAATATGTCTGGTTCTGGTCAGCGCGCGCGTGCCCTGAATACCCCCGCGTCGATCCTTTTTTTTCCGATAATTTTTGCTTTCCCGTTCCTTATTTACAATTCCCCTTCGATCAACACTGTATGCAAGGCTAGTGGAAAAATTTAACTCGTGTGATGGCGCACTTCTATTTGGTAACGGGTACCCTTTTCTTCTAGTACTGTTGCATACCCATAACCCCCCGTATGATATGTGTACGTAATATGTACGATGAGCGTGGTTGATGGGAATCACAGGAAATAGTGTGTTCATTGTGCTAGGTGGTAAACCGCTCACATGTTTCGAAAATGTCTGAAGTTTGAGTACGTCGTGAGTAATCGAAATGTTGATATCAATTCAGCTGACTTTCGAGGTGTTCTTAGTTCTGGTGATCGTTTTGTTCTGCCTTCTGAATACAAAGATTTTCCTGTAGCGTAAGCAGTTAGCTCTGGATGTATGCGCTACGATGTTCGACACGTCTTTCCATCTGCGATGAGATGGAAAGACGTGTCGAACATCGTAGCGTATACAGACTGCGTATCAGACTGATGATGGACGGTGCTCGAAAGAAAACACTGCCTCCTCTACGTCCGTTGGACAGACCTATTTCTCGTTATTTAACGTTACAAGTTGCACAATGACATTACATGTATACAGTGGTTGCAAGGCAAGACTCGTTATTATCTTGGATGGGATTATAACTGCAAATCACTGGGCGATAAGATAAATTTGTAAATGTGACTAGTGATGCCCTGATGGATGATTGATCCGCATCGTACAAAACTTGCCATACAACAGTGCCAACTTCCAGAGTTGTATGACATCTTCCGAGAGCATGTAAAGTGTCAAAAATGTGTATTTACTAATTTGCGAAAAAAATAATTAGGAAAAAAAAATTGCGCGTCGTCGCACCACTTTAGAAAGTTTACCCTTTTCCAGAAGCAGATTTTTTTTTGGCCTAACAGGGTCACAGCTGTTGATTCTTTTCAAAAATGTTTTTCTCTTTTGATAAAAGCTGCATCCAGTACTTGTACCTTTTCCAATAGTTTGTTACTGTCTTTTACAAAGATGTTATAATAGATAATTTTGTCAGTTATATCTAATAGCTTTAAACATAGTGTAACTGAAATCCTGTGTTGGATTACTGCAAGAAAGAAATATTTGGAAGAATACAAACATATTTAAGTTGTGTTCAACAATTGATTTTGACTTGCATACTTGTTAACTGACAGTCATAACTTTGGTGCAGTTGTTTGCATCCCTCATGTGATGCTTTAGCTTTTAAAGTGTTGAAAATAAAAAATGTGTCATTTGACAGTTTTTTTGAGCTGATGCATATATGGATATGTCAAAAATTCAAAAAATGTATGTAAATGTGCCTAGCAACAAGACCACACCCATAGCAACTGCTTAATGATCACGTATATTACAAAGATACATCAGGGATTCATAGACAAGTGACCAAATATTTTAAAAATGTATGCAAATATGTATAGCAACATGACCACGCCCATAGCAACAGTCAAATGATTGCATATATTGCATTAGTAACAACAGGGTTGGATAGGCAACTGGATAATCATTCAGTGAATGAACACATATACCTAGCACGGACTAGCATGTGCATAAACATTTTTAAAAAACTGGACAGATTTGGCTGAAATTTACTGGAAATGGATTTTGGAAGGTTTAGATGAAACTGTATTCATAACATGATGATCCCATCAGTGATATGCAAATTAGGTCTAAAAATCTTAATTTTGGTCGAAATCTTATATCTTGAAACTGTGTGGTTTATGGGGTTGAAACTCGGTGTGGTATTATTCTGCAGTTATTGTTGAAAATATTTGGACACAATTGGCTTGATTACAACCTGCCCTCCTCCTAAACATCAAAATATGTATGCAAATGTGCATAGCAAAAAAACACTCCCCTAGCTACAGTTCAATGATGCCGTGTAATGCAAATATAAGTGAAAGAATGGGTAGGCAAGTAAATAATTATTCAAAAATGTTTGGAAATATGCCTAGCAATGTGAACACACCTTTACCAGGTCAAGTGATGGTGTATATTGCAAAAACAATGGTTAGGCAAGTGAATAAACATTAATGAAATGATCTCACACATTGTTTGCCTAGCAACAAGAACTCATCCATAGCAACATATATATATATAGATATATATCCAAGAAAGGGAATCTACTTAGCAAAAAAGACTACTCCATAGAAACAACCAAATGATGGTGTATATGGCACAGATAACATCATAGGTTGAATGTGAAGAGTGCATAGCTTAATTACTAAAAATCATTAATTATGCAAATGAGTGATTGAAACTAAAAGTTATATCAAGTTTTCAGAACATGTGTGATTAGTTATGTTTGGAGTATGTACTAAACTTTATTGAATTGAAGTGTGCATTAATAGGATATAGCCTAAAGGAATTATACACAAGCATTATCTTTGGTGTCATATCACTTTCACCGAATGGAGCCATATTTGTAGTTAAAATTGTAACTCAAAAACTGTAATACATAGAAACCCCATTCAAATAAGATTAGACATTCAAATTAGACATTGACCTTTGACCTAGATCTGGATCTTCAGGTTCAGGTACTGACATTTAGCAATACCCTGCATTGTCACAGACATTTTGTACTATTCATTTGTTGCCACCGATTTCTTTTAAATCATGTCTCCATTTAGTCACATTTGAAGGGGGGGGGGGTTATCTCCTATGGAGACTTGTTTAGTACATGCATTGATGGTAAAGACGTGATTGTTTAATTGATGTAGTTTATAATCGTAATGGTTCATTACTAAATTTTGTCAAATTTCATAAGGTTTCATAATTAACGTTTAGTTATAATTGTATGCCATACAAGCTAGCTATAACTCAGATATTTGCATTCCGACAATGTATGTACATTTTAGGAACAAAAAACCTATGATTTAGCCATTATTTGAGGCACTCAGTTTAAATCTGGTTCAAACCTTTTCTAAAAGAATGTCCACTGTAGCAACACACGATTTTCATATCTCGTGAAATGAAGAATTTTTTTTTTTGTAACCAAATGCTAATTACAAAAAATGTACAATGGGTTATACAGGTACAATATGTATGTTTTGTAGGGATGATATTTAAATAGGTTTATTGGTGATATTAACTGCGAATGATGAACTACTATGGTTATTCTTAATTGCAACATAGTTGAACTATTTCTAGAAGATACTCAACTGTAATACAACATTTGAGGATCACCTTCAACACGTCCATCATGTACAAGGAATGGTGTGTTCACTCCCTTAGGTACCAAAATGTATGCATCAGTACATAAATTTTATAGTAGGAAGAAAGAAAACAATCCTTGCTCTAGTGCTCTAGAGCATACAGAAGTTATTTTCATGAGTGACTTGATATATTCTGCTGTATTTTCAGGATCACTCGTGTAAATACGGTGGCAGAATAAACCGAATCATTCGTGAAGATAAATTGTGTATGCTCTACCATCCATTGTGAGGCCGTGGGGGTCTGTCATATTATGTTATAGTATAGCATACAATAGGTAACAAGGTGTGGGCTTTGCATGTGGATTACTGGCCATTAGACAAGTTACAGTTAGTGGTACATATAAGTAACCAAAATGAACCCCCCCCCCAAAAAAAAATAAATAAATAAATAAAATAAAATAAAATAAAATAAAAATAAAAATAGAAGTTGCAAACCATGCCTCTTTAAATGTGCCAATCCAGAAAAGGGGACACCATTCCTGGAGAAATAAATGCATTTTTGTGAACTTTGGATGGACTTGAATCTTGTTAGTTTGTCCATTGAATGCTAAAAATGAATCATGAGTCATCATGGTCATCTACAACTCAAAAGCTCACACACAAATATACAATTATTTCACCGAGTGGTATGGTGTTTCTCTTCAACTCATTTTTCCATCTCTTCAGGGTCCCAAATCTCAAAGTAGAAAAAAAGACATGAGTATCTTTCAATAATTTTTACTAATCATTAGGGGTGGACCATTTGATATCCTGGGGGGGGGGGGGGGCTTGGAAGATTTCGGGGAAAAAAAGATGCCAAGTGGATTTGCTTGAAAAAAAAATCCGGATATGAGTGGGTGATGGAAAAAAAAAGATGGACCACTGCTGCTAGAAAAAAAAATACCTTGGCAGGGAAATGATGCACAGGATCAAGTATACTGTTCAACCTGCTCGTACCTCTCCAACCAGGACACTTGTCAAATCATGACAAACAGTTTCAAACACATGTCAGGGACCAGTCAGTTTCGTTAGCCTGTGGTATATATATATATTTGTTCTTGTCTTTGTTTCTTTCATAAATGGTTTAAATATTACTTCATGTAAGGGTTCAAACATAACTATACATAAAATTATACATATAAAAAAACATGTATTACCTAGCTACCACACTAGTTACAGAACATGCCATGTAAGTGTTTGGCTGTTTCACAATCAGTGCTTCACTTATCTTGCACTTTGTGGCAAAAGTGAACTTGAAGGTTTTGTAATCTTCATACTATTGGATAGTTTATAAAAGAACTTAATCTAAATTGTTCTCGTCTCTTCAGTATGAATTTGTCAGAAGGGATGATATACTTCCAATTTCAGACACTACACATCGACACCACAACTCAAATTCAAGTTTCTATTGTACACTAGGTATGACCTCCTAAAGTGCTCTCACACATCAGTAACGTTACTATGCATGCAATATCAATGCCCCTATACCAATGTTACAGGCCCACTTTTATAACATGGAACACTTATTTAAAAAGGTTACATTTACTTAGCTTTTCGATGCTTGGCAATATATATCTCAGAGGCTATGAATAACCTAAAAATTGCCTAGATAGAAACAAAAAACTACAGATTTGGCAGGGGGGGGGGGCCTTGGACTCCATCACCCCAGAGGCCACTCATTCGTTAAACCAACAATAAGATTCACCAAAATTGGTAAAAAACTTGAAAAGCTTCTAGGGGAGACCCCCTAGAACCCTCCTCCGACATAAGAGGTAGACATGTTCCAGTTTCTAATCAAAGTTCTTTCTTCCACCTCTTACTGTCAAGATGCTATGAAACTTTATTTCAAAAATGTTTCAACCTTATGTAGTTGCTTTTTACATGTTGGAGCTGTCTTGTAAAGCTTGCAAATTATTGTCTGAAAGTGTCTGTGAATAGCCTAAACATTGCCTTTAGAAGTAAAACACTTCCAGGGCTTCTAGGGGGAGACCCCCTACGACCCCCCGTAAGAGGTAGACATGTCCAAGCCTCAAATCAAAGTTCTTCCCTACACCTCTTACTGTCAAGATGCTATGAAACTTTATTTCAAAAATGTTTCAACCATGTGTAGTTGCTTTTTACAATTGTTAGAGCTGTCTTGTAAAGCTTGCAAATTATTGTCTGAAAGTGTCTGTGAATAGCCTGAAAATTGGCTTTGAGAGTAAAAATCTTCTAGGGCTTCTAGGGGGACACCCCCTAGAACCCCCCTCCCCCATAAGAGGTAGACATGTTCCAGTTTCAAATCAAAGTTCTTTCCTCCACCTCTCACTGTCAAGATGTTATGAAACTTTATTTCAAAAATGTTTCAACCTTATGTATTTGCTTTTTACAATTGTTAGAGCTGTCTTGTAAAGCTTGCAAATTATTGTCTGAAAGTGTCTGTGAATAGCCTAAACATTGCCTTTAGAAGTAAAAACCTCCAGGCTTCTAGAACCCCCCCCCCCCATTCACACACACACTCACACAAGAGGTAGACATATCCCAGTTTCAAAGCTCTTCCCTCTACAGCTTACTGTCAGATGCTATGAAACTTTATTCACAGGGGTCAGTGACTTTTTGTTGGCCCAATGGAAAAAAACACTGACCCCCCCCCCCCCCCCCCCCCGAGCTGGAGAAACTGACCGGTCTATCTGAATGTCTGAGCTCACCAGTCAAGTTTCCAATTTGTATTTTCAGTGTGTCATCATACCATAGCATAAAAACTGTCAATTATGTTTATTTAATTGAAAATCAAACATGTATGAAATATGTAGTTTTCTAAATATAATCTGTGTGTGATAGAACAGCATCTTTTTACTCTCTGTATTACCCAGTGCGAAAACCAAACAGAAAATTGTGGCAACAAATGTAGGTGTTCAATATTGACGTCAACAAAAATCCGGATATCTCAAAGAAGCAAAGAAAAAAAAAGTTGCCAGCATAGGCGAAGGAGAAAAAAAATAATTCTCAGGCAAGCAGGTGGGAAAAAAAATAATGACTCTCCACAAATCTTCCAAGCCCCCCCCCCCCCAGGATTATCGAATGGTCTACCCCTTACCATCACTTTCATCCCAATTTGACTCTTTCAGTCAGAATTTCTGGAACAATGTAATCGGCAAAAAATGTATTTATTGCAGGAAGTACTGAGTTCTCTCAGTACACTTCATCAAATTGAACTGGAATAACAATGTATCCCACTTTTGACCAGACAAGCATTTCAGGTCTAGTTACCTTTGACAGTGCTAACTGAAGAGTTATTTGCTCAAAATAGCCCCTAGACTGCCCTTTCTTTACAAAGATTTCATTGTCAACCACATGGACATAGTCAAGTTTACCTTGTTTCACAATATCCATCAAGTACTGATTACGATAAAAATAGGAACATTTCACTTCCACTAGCTTTTTGCCATGACATGAGCAGATAATAATCCTATCAAGACTAACTCTAATATATGGGTATGTATCATGAACAAGTAAACCTGGTATAATGAACAAGTAAACCTGGTCTGGTAAACTTTACATCCTTGCATTTTGTGCTTAGATCACTGATATACTGTTTGACAGCTTTGTCTTCATTTTTTATTCCCTAGGCTAATGATGGAATACTAGTGTTCAGATTTGAATCTAATTCATATTGGATAATGTCTTTCGCTATCTTGTTTGGATCTGTTTTATGATTTTTCAAGTAGGACATGATTCTGTATACTTTACTTCCTGTAATTGTTCCTTTTCTCTGATCAAACCATTCTGATGATGGCGCTTGTAGACTGGTAATGGATAGGCCACAATTGATTCCTCTTAACAAAATGGGACATCAAACTCATGACAATCTGGCATGTCTGTCACTATAGTGGGTTCTGGTAAATGTAAATGGTCAACATGAAAATGATTAACATCTACTATTTTCATAACAGGTGGCATTGCTGATTGTTTGTTTGCATTTTGAACATCATATACCAGTTTAAGCACTCGCTGATAATTTTCTTCAGGCTTCAATTGTGGAGCAACTTGTGGTGCATAGTCCTTTGTATTTGATGTTCTGTTGACAGAGAATTTCTTTATTTCCACATCCCACATGGTTTTAGGTGTTACATGTGCTGTTTTGGGGTAATGGCCACTGGGCACAAGACATCTGTGTAGGAGGCATCATCTGGAAGAGTCTCATGTCCACTAGCAATAATCTCAGCTAGCAAAAACAGCAAAGCACCAACGTGGGGACATGCTTGACCTCTTCTGCAAAAAAGATATAACATTTAAATATTCATAAAATTCATTTTGAAATAAGTGTCTGTTTCCTTCATATCAATGGTCAAGAATGTTCAATGTGCATCTACTGAATATTTAAATATGCTAGATACCCTGGCTGTGACTCGTAAGAAAAGAAGCCATTCAAATAGCAAACCTCAAACTTGCTGTTTCTCTGAAAACCCAAAATATGCTAGGTGATATAAAACTATATAAAGACTCTCCAGAAACTTTTATTGCCTTCAGTTTTGCTCCACTTCAATTCTGTCACTAATGATTTACATTGACATCTAGAAATTTAATATGTTGTTCAAAAACTTAAAGTAAGTAGTCTTTTTTTGTTGGTGTGTGATTCATTTGTAGTTTTGAGGAAATTATATACAACTTTAGCTTCATATTCTATACATTCATATATTCAGAGGTTTTATTATGTTTCCCATCCAACACACACACACACACACACACACACACACACACACACACACACACACACACACAGGTATATCCTTAATGTTTTTGTCCATCCATCCAGTGTATTTACATATGCTGGAGTCAACCGTTCAAATTTATCTATCTCTGCTTTGTCTAAGCAGTGATCTTCTACTTTAGGCTTTTTCCATTGCTCACTTGAATTACCAATAGTTGCTTTTCCAATCCCATTACATAAAAAAAATTCCAAGGCATCTCTTCCCACACTTTTAGTACTGACATTGCTTTTTTACAACATTGAAGAAACTGTCGATATGAGAGTACTTTGACTTCTTTATATGTCCTTGACATTGATAAGACATTTATGGCAGCATTGGAAGGCTTCATTATTATAATTACTATTTTTTGATGCAACCTGCTAAAAACTGAACAGCTGCAAAAAAGTTACAGGTGCTGTTAACATTGAATTGAAGTAAACATAGACACTGAGGGGGTTTTGGATTTTCCAAATCATACGACACCCCCCCCCCCCCCCCATCCCCCCCGGCCTTAAATAATGACGGCTCTCTTATGGACCCCAGTGGAAACAAGTCTTTGACTTTGTGGGTTATCCATGTAATTCGACAATTTGTACCAGTTTTTAGTCCCCGCCGGACGAAGTCCGGGACCGGGACTTATGGATTGGGTTCCGTCTGTCCGTCCGTCCGTCCGTCCGTCCGTCCGCAGCCTTTTCTTGGAGATGCCTGGACCGATTTTTTTTCAAACTTGGTACAGGGGCAACATACAATGGCATACATATGCACGTCAATTTGTTTCATGATACGATCCAATATGGCCGCCTGGCAGCCATTTTGTTTGAAAATTTTCCCTGACTAAAGCCATAACTCAGACATACTTGAACAGATCTCATTCAAAGTTAGTATTAGGACAGTGTTCTATGACATACATGTGTATATTCATTGTTGTCATGATACGATCCAATATGGCCACCTGGCAGCCATTTTGTTTGCAAATTTTCCCTGTCTAAAGCCATAACTCAGACATGCTTGAACAGATCTCATTCAAAGTTGGTATTAGGACAGTGTTCTATGACATACATGTGTATATTCATTGTTGTCATGATACGATCCAATATGGCCGCCTAGCAGCCATTTTGTTTGCGAATTTTCCATGTCCAAAGCCATAACTCAGACATGCTTGAACAGATCTCATTCAAAGTTGGTATTCGGACAGTGTTCTATGACATACATGTGCATATCCATTTTCATCGTGATATGATCCAATATGGCCGCCTGGCAGCCATTTTGTTTGCGAATTTTCCATGTCCAAAGCCATAACTCAGACATGCTTGAACAGATCTCATTCAAAGTTGGCATTAGGACAGTGTTCTATGACATACATGTGCATATCCATTTTCATCGTGATATGATCCAATATGGCCGCCTGGCAGCCATTTTGTGTGTGAATTTTCCATGTCCAAAGCCATAACTCAGACATGCTTGAACAGATCTCATTCAAAGTTGGTATTAGGACAGTGTTCTATGACATACATGTGTATATTCATTTGTTGTCATGATACGATCCAATATGGCCGCCTAGCAGCCATTTTGTTTGCGAATTTTCCATGTCCAAAGCCATAACTCAGACATGCTTGAACAGATCTCATTCAAAGTTGGCATTAGGACAGTGTTCTATGACATACATGTGCATATCCATTTTCTTCGTGATACGATCCCCCATACCCGACCCATCCTTTATTGTTGTAGGCATGTTCCATGTCCAACAAGCAGACACAACATATCTAAGTCTGTTTGATTTAGGTTCACAAGTGTTGTTGCATGATCAGAGTAGTGATAATTCCTTAAAACCCAATCATAGCAGGGACTATGTCATTCTCAATGACTTGTTATTTGTATATCTGTACTGTGGATCTTGTTGTTTTACTGAAATAAACTAAACTAAACTAAACTAGACTAAACTAAACTAAACTAAACTCTTCTCAATAATAAATCCATTCTATGATGTCTAGAAGTTAGACATTAGTATGATTCATGGTCAAGATGACACACAATTTCTGTAAACAAGTACATTGTAATATTCAGTACTAATTTATCCATTCTAATAGTAATCATTAGATATAATCATTTTGTTGAAATTTGTAAATTTATCATAAAATCCTGAACTGACCAATTCAATTGGAAGAAGTAAAAATCATGTGTCACAGAATAATTTATTGACTATCATTCATCCGAAAAAAATTTACGCGAAAGTTTTGAACATAAACAGAGAAGCTTTGAACATAATAAGAAATGATAATTAGGTCAAAGGTCAACACAAGATAATCATTTTTGCAATTGTCATTTGGATATTTTCATCTGCATTCTGTCTGCGTATTATTACACATATATGTATATGTTATTTGCCAAATACCGTTCTATATCTTGCTGCGAGAGGTAATTTTTCTAGTATAACGGAGAGCAGGAGGCGTTTTATTACACATATAATAACAGTTACACATCAACAATGTAGTACTGATAATTTCTCACCAAGATGCATATTAAATATGTGTATTTGTTTTCATATTTCAATTTATGACACAGTTTAAATATATACATGTACCATCATAATTAACATGTAAGTGAAAGTATTGAGTTAACCAGATTTAAACTGAATACTAGTACCTCCCATTTGGGCAAGACCATAGATTTTGGGTAAGACCATAGATTTTGGGTCTTACACACATTGTTGGAATACAAACTTCTGAACTATAGGTATTATTCATGATGTACCACTTAATTTGAAAATTTATTATTATATGAAACTATGAAGGGGGGGGGGGTCAGGGAATGATAGTCCCCTTTCACAAGTCAGGTGATACAAAAATGTTAATAACTATATAGAGGTATCAGACTATTAAGGAACTTCAGTAAATTATTTAATACTGGATTGAATGAAAGGCAAACTCAGTGGGCTGAATCGAGTCAAAAACAGAATGCCAGGCTGGTTTTAAGAAAACATTTTCCATGGTTCACATTTTTGCCCTATAACTGAATACAGAAATATTTAGGTAGAGAGGGAGTAGATTTTATTGGGTTTTTGCCGATTTTGGGGAGGAATTTGACTCTCTAAATCACTCTCTGTTTTCATTCATTTTCACTCATGAATAGTTAAATTAGTTTACTCAGAAGATATAGTGGTCCATAGAAAAAACATTAAAATTATGTTTATAGATCAGAACTTAAACTTGGTGTATTTCTGAAATTACATGTCATGCAGGTGATACAAAATCGTGAAATGGTTCCCTAGCAACCAAACTTTATGGAAATGTTTGTATTTTCTGGAGTTGTGTTCCCCTTTAATGTGAATTGCCAGAATACACCTTAGCCATGTACAAAATGTACACCATGTGTATTCAGTGACAAGAATTGAAATGTATGTGAATTCAATATCCATTTCATCTGGTTCTCCCCAAAATATTGGTATGAATGATATAAAGGCATATATGGCCATAATTATCTCACTTCTGTGAAATAATACGCTTGTGTAGGTATGTGTGTATCCCAATGCCGTTTCTTGGGTGGAGCTTTTTAAATTTCCATGGTGGTAATGGAATTGACAAGTTGTTTTTAGCTCCTGTATGGGAGCTGATATCATGCAACTGCCTTGCTCTATGTCTGTGTGTATGTGCAGAAATTTTGTTCCACTGATATCTCAAAAGGTAGTGAAGCAAATGTTTTGCAATTTACTGTGTTGCATTTTCAGGCTGTAACTTAGAGCTGAATAGCTTTTGGTGGGAGTGGCTTGCATGATTAATGCTAATTTGCATAAGTAATGATTTTATCCTGTACAAATATCAAATCAGATGAAAATAATTTAGAATATTCCATAAGCTTTATGCAGAAAACACAAATAATGTTTGAAATCTTGTATCTATGAAAAGGGTAGACCATTGTTGACATTTATGTCAGTGTCCAATTTTGATTTACGAGTTTATCACATTCCATGAATGTACATGGAGCACTTGCAACAGCCAATGACATAGACTCTCTCACAGTCCTCGGAGCTTTGCATTGCTAATATTAACCCTCCCCCCCCCCCCCTCATCAAATTGACCATCTTTTTGATATCCACATTTATGCATCTGTGCAATGAGGAATAGTAGACATTAAATAGAAAGCAATCCTTGTCATAGTGTAATGTCAGCATTTTGTACCCTCCCCATCAAAATGGTCACTTGTGCCATCCCCATCAATACCATAGTCACTTCTACCCTCCGTATCAAAATGGTCATGCCCATATTATAGAAAACATAAAGTGCTACGAGAAATGCTCCATGATAAATATTGAGTTAATCCTTCATATAGTTTGTTCACACCTAATGCTAAACCATGTAATTTGGAAGAGGTTTTGCCAGGAATGTTTATATAAACCAGAAGTAATTGGCTGTGAAACTTGTACATGCAGTGAATGGTTCAATGCTGTAGTATGATCAAATCATTTAGTGTATTTGACAAGTACAGTCAATCACCCTTCAGGAAGTTAAAGGAATCTTTATCAAAGTTAAATTCTATCTGAGATGTCTAAGATGTGTAGGTGGGCCATAGTTTGGTCACAGCACACCAACTTAATAACATTTCTTAATTGTTTAGACTTGTTTTCTCCATGTTGCACTTTGTGAGAAAATCTCTCCATGTACATTGTGCATTTTGGCATTTGAGTCTGATGGGAAATTTATACACACATGGGAGACCTGCATGTGAGGGCAATTGCTTACATTTAAGGGCACTACCACTAGTAGACGTGTATTCATTACCTTTGGTAGTCCTACTGGGCTACCAGTTTCAAAAATTGGTAACCCTAGGATTGTGACCTGTAGTCCAATAATCCTGAACTGAAAACAGATATCCTCTATTGGAAATATGTGTGTTATTAAAATACTTTAATGCCCATAAATCTTCCATCTTCATCACTTAATCAGTGGTAGCCTGAGTGGGCTACTATCAGCAAATTTTGGTAGCCCCATGACAAGAATTGGTAGCTGTGGGCATGGGACTACTGTTAATTTCAAGCCCTGTTACCATGACATATACTAAAACCTGGGCTGGTCTGTTGAGCTGACTCATACCTAGAAGTCAGATAAGGGAAATGTCCATTGTTAAGGGGAAGGGGGGGGGGTCAGAGTGCTGTCACTACGTGTATAATATGACAAAAGTAAAGGCAGTTTTCTTTCTGGCAACTGCTGCTTCACTTATGGGTCAATTTGAAAGGATTATTTTGTCTCTGTCCACTATTCCTGGATGGAATGGTTCATAAATTGAAGTCACATAAGGGGAGTGTCCATTTGCATGGTGAGGCTGGGGAAGGGGTGGGGGTAGGGGTGGGCCGGTGTGGTGTTATGGTAAGGATTGTTTTATTTTTGCCAATTGCTGGTTATATTGCTGGTTATATTGATGGGTCATTTAAGATCATATGAGGGGAATGCCAAGCTTTTTTAGCTCCGCTGTCAGCGAAAGCTGAAAGCATAGCTTTAGGTATAGGTTTGTATAGAGTATAGAGTATAAGTGAATCATAGGTGTCCGTCAACTTTTTTTATTTTCATCATCTTCTCCAAAAGTAACAGTTAGAATACTTCGGTATTTAGTGTGCATGTTCCCTGGGGGAAGGCTATTCAGATTTGTTCATGCCAAGTTGATCTGTGCCATTTTCAATTTTTTATGATTTTTAAAAAAAAAAAAAGTAAGATATTTTCATCATCTCCTCAAATACTACTTGTCAGATTGCTTTGATATCTGGTGTGTTGATGCGCAGAGGGTAGCTTACTCAGATTTGTTAATTTCAAGTCAGCATATCTTTTTTTCTATTTTTTGCATCATGTGCATCTATCCTTCAGATTGCGACCGTTTACTCTTTGAATGGCTGCTCACGAGCCTTATTTTTGGGTATTTTCAACAATCACTAGAGTCCACCATTTTAGATACTGTAAACACTTAAACCTCAACTGAAATCTCTTCATTCGTACCAGCAAACAAATTTTTGAATTACATTTAGGAATACCGATTTTCCGACAAATTCGGGACGCATACTTGAGGCCCTGAAATTTTGACCAGGTTTTTCGCTCATAGTTTCCTTAAAACTTTTACAAATATCACAAAAAGGTGGATTTTATGTGTTTTAAATAACCATGGCAAGTAAATTTAGTAGGATCGTTGTGTAACAGTCCGTTCAAGAATTTTCGGTAGAAAACGACTTGATTTGACCCGGAAGCTGAAGCTGACCTCGTTTGACCGGGCGATTTTCCGCAGCAAGCAGCAACGTTCTTGGTACTCACTAAAATCACACTTCAGACCCACTATAAAAGTTTGGTGTTTTCAGATAACATATGACTTGTGATTAATTCTATATTGTCATGCAATTTGGAGTGACGGTGAACCAGAATGAAGACAACTGACTCGCATAAGGAAGGCATGCCTAGGCATGCATTTGAAGTTATGCAAGAGCAGTCTCACTGCGGACTGTGTGTGAATAGACCAAACTTTGTTTATATTGGTCGACAGTTTACATGTAAACGCCATGAACGTGTTTTGCAATTTCCAAAATGCAAATATTTAGCAAGTAAAAATAATTAAAATAATTACAACTTTAATTTGGCTTCAGACTTTGCATTATGTTTTTCGTATCTTTCCCTGTTTGACATGTAAATCCGAAAAGGTTCTCTCTGGTCATGTCAGTGATAATACTGGGACTTCTTTGAGTATGAGCGAGGTGAGGCATGTTGAGGTATTTTGTTGAGAATTATAAATATTGCGAAATGTCAAGTACAAGGTTTAAATACAATGGAATGATGAAAACAAATGGCCGAGTCTGCTGACAGGCACTGGTCACGAGTAAATTGAAATATCAGACGATGTTATGTCTACTACACGTTGAATGTTCAAGTTGTTGACTTGGTAAATTTGTTAGAAAATTGAAATTCGAATTGCTTCAAAATTATTTTAGATCCCTAGTTTATTTTATTCATCATTAAAATTTTCCAGGGTTAAAGCTGTAAGACACTGGAATTATTTACAGCCAACCTCAAAAATCCTTTTTTTCTTCTTTTTTTTGTGTGTGCATGTCCCAGTCATTATTTTTCTGAGATTTTGTGTAATTTTTCATAACAGTAGATTTTTGTTATAAAATGGTGACTATGGTATAAAAGTACAATACATTACCAACTTTCTGTGTAGAATGTGTTTTATAGTGAGACATCATATGAAACCACTAACCACTTTATTACATCGCTAAAAAAAACCTGCATAGTGAAGAGCTAAACAACTGAACTGCTTCTACATGTTACCAAAATAAAAGATAAAAAGAACAGCGGAGCTATTCTGACCGATAGGTCGCTTGTTCTTCTTTCTTTCTTTTTTTTTTTTTTTTTTTTTTTGGGGGGGGGGTGTCAGAATCACATTACAATACACCAGTTATTGTTTTTCTTGCCAACCATTACTGGATGTACTGATGCACAACTGTCAGTATATATGAGAGTCACCATTTTTAGCACAACTGATCTAGGTTCAGTAGGGCTATAGGCATGGTGAAATGTGTGTGTGTGTGTGTGTGTGTGTGTGTGTCCGTCTGACCGATCGCCTTAGTATTTGGTGGGGACATTACTTATGAATACATATGGTGTACATTTTATACATATATATGGCTAACGGGTGTACTGCCAATTTATATTAAAGGGGAACACAACTCCAGAAAATACAACCGTTTCCATAAAGTTTGGTTGCTAGGGAACCATTTCATGATTGTACGTAACATGCATGACATGTAATTTCAGAGATACGCCGGGTTAAAGTTCTGATCAATATACATAACTTTAAAAGTCTCGTTCGAAGGACCACTATTGTCTTCTGAGTAAACTAAATTTAATTGTTCATGAGTGAAAATGAATGATAGTCTTTTCACTATACCTTATTAGGGAGGCGTCATTATGACCTGGGGAGGTCTGAGGAATCGGAGGAGTCACTGAAAAAATACTAAAGTAGACGGGGAGGGGGGGGTGTTTTTCAAAAAATGAGGAATAAGCTGCATTTAATTGTTACCTCTTACTTTTGAAATAAGTCACATCCATCATGTATGCCTCCTGTTATGATGAAATTCAGTATCAAAATTAGAAAAGTTTCATTCTGTTTGTATGATATGATATGGTATCTGATAGAAAGAAATGTACCCCAGGTAGTAATGTTGGTAGGAATTTTGTTGTGACTGACAATGAGATGTTGTCAAACCAGAATACTCTGTTTCAGTATAACTATATTCCATTGTATATAGTTTTAAAAAGCAAAACTAATTGAAATGAAAATTATGAAGTCAAACCCAATTATGATGCAAGTTAAATTAGGAAGCCTTCAGTAATTACAGTGGGGTCAAGGGAATACACCTCTACGGAAAGGTACCCAGATGTTAATCAGAACGAGGCTATAGGGGGTAAAGTTCAGAGACGTGCCACCATTTGAAAGCATTTTTTTTTTGTTTACATTAGCAACCTGTGCATTGGTTACAACAAGCTGCAGCACAATACCACATTCCCATGGTTGTATATAATTCACTATCGATAAGTTTGTATTGCTATCGATAGTGAATTATATACAACCATGGGAATGTGGTATTGTGCTGCAGCTTGTTGTACAAATCAAGCAGACAAGTGTCCAGATGTGTCATGTCATCAGTTTCCCAAAGGAAACAGAAAGAGACAGATGTGGAAATTACTAATGCAGCAAGCAGACGACTTTATGTTGACAAAAGACTCCCGGGTATGCTCAGCGCACTTCGTACCAGCAGACTACAAGATTGGTCTCTGTGAGAGAAAAAACTTGAAAGCCAATGCAAATCCATCAGAATTGAGAAAATTCAAATCCAAGGAGAGCTAATTTCCAATTAATTTCATTTAGAGCGTTTTTAGCACAACTGAACTGATAAGGTTCAGTAGTGCTCTAGGCATGGTAAAGTGTCTGTCTGTCTGTCTGTATGCCTGTGTGTGTGTGTGTGTGTGTGTGTGTGTGTGTGTGTGTGTGTGTGTGAACAACTTAAAGTCAAAAACTGCTGGACTGATTGCTTTGATATTTGGTGGTCATGTTACTTTTGGTGTCTAGGTGGAAAATTGTTCAAATGAAAATGATTGCATCAGAGATGTGGGTTTTGGGTCAAAAATGTGATTTTTGGTCCTTAAACTCAAACACTACAAATGTACTGGGCGGATTGGCATAAAATTTGGTGAGAACATTCTTAGGGGTGAGTAAATTAAGATTTGTTCATGACATGATTCCCTCAGTATTATGCGAATTAGGGCTAAAAATGTGACTTTTTGTTAAAACCTATAATTCCAAAACTACTCATGCATCTGTGGGTGTATAGATGAAAAACTATTAAGCATATAATGATCTCATCAGTAATATGCAAATTAGGTGTAAACATGTGAATTTTGGTCAAAAATTGATATCTCAATGAGACTGAAACTTGGTAAGATGTTTCTAGAAATGTTATTGTGCAGATTTTGACACAATTGGCCCTAGCAACCATGACCACGCCCATAGCACCAGCCAAACAGTCATGTATTTCACAAAGATAACAACAGTGATGAATAGATAGTTGAATAAACATGCAAACAATGTATGTAAATTTACCTAGCAACAAGACCACGCCCGTGGCAACAGGCAAATAATCATGTATATTGCAAAGATAACAACATGATTGGATAGGCAACTGGATGATCATTCTGTTCAGCAAATGAACACCTACACCTAGCATTGATCAGCATGTGGATTAACATTTTTAAAAACTGTACAGTTGTGCAACAACGCCATTGGTGCTATTTTCCAATATCTCAACATTTCAACATAGGGGGAAAATTCCGTCAATTGTAGTGATTAAACAGCTTTGGATAATAGGTTTGATTCACTTCACTTCACAGTCACACAGAACAAATCAAGGACAAACAGACATGAATACATCCATCTGTTCATCAGCACTGTATTAGCATTACACATATAATACACCTTTCATCTGTTTAAAGTATGATAGCGCTACATTTACATCATATATATTTGCGTTTTCACAGACAAATTTTTTTTATGGATATCAGCTGATGACAAGAAATCAATTTCTACACAGTGTAATAATGTACAACATTTGTAGCATGTAGGTACAGGAGTCAGAAATCATCAAGTTCTTTAATATATAGCACAACATCAGCCACTGCTTGATCTGTAGGAACCGTTGTATTTGCTTATAGTTATATACACATTCCAAAATCAATGTAACATTATACAAACAATGTACTGTTTCTGGCCACCCGGCCACACACTCATACATGCAATATTAGTTTTATGCTAGAATGATGGCAAAGCTAGCTCTACCTATGCCTTGTACAGATGATCCGTCCCAATGTCAAATGATAAGCTCAACACTGTCGAGAGCAAGAGAACACAGGTACATTCACTGCCGCCACTGCTGAAGAGGTCTGCTACAAACGCAACATACAATGTAGTCCAGCCCCCTTTAGCCTCGTTTTGAGTAACATTTGGGTACCTTTCCGTAAAGGTGTATTAGAAGAGGATGTCACTTTTCAGCCCCCACCAGACGTAGATTGGGCTCTGTCCGTCCATCTGTGCATGCATGTGTACGTGCGTCCAGAGTCATATCTTGGACATTCATTGATAGATTTCTTTCAAACTTAGTAAATGGATAATGAACTATTACTTACATATGCGCGTCAATTTGTTTTGGGATACGATGCAATTTAGCCGACTTAGAGCCAGTTTTGGGTCAAAATCATGATCTTTGGTCAAAAAAGTTAAAATCCAAAACTACAGGGCATCTTGGCCTGAAATTTGGTGGGAATGTTCTTAAAATTGTTATTCTGCAGATGTTCTGTAAAACATTTTTGCCCTCGCAACAATGACATAGCAACAACCAAATGGCAGTGTGTTTTGGTCAAATAACAACATCATCAGGTAGGCAAATGAGTAAGCATTCAAATAATGTATGCAAATATCCTTAGCAACCATGACCACACCCATGGCAACAGCCAAACGGTGGTGTTTTTCACAAAGATGACAACAGGTATTTTTAGACAAGTGAACATTTTTAAAAATGTATGCAAATGTATGCAAATGAACCTAGCAACAACAACACGCCCATAGCAACAGCCAAATGATCATGCATATTGCAAAGATAACAAAAGTGATATATAGACATTTGAATAAACATTCGACAAGTGTATGTAAATGTACCTAGCAACAAGACCACACCCATAGCAACAACCAAACAATCCAGTATATTGCAAAGATAACGATATGTATTAATAGACAATTGAATTGAATAACATTCAAAAATGTTTGTAAATGTGCCTAGCAACTATACCACTTTCATGACAACAGCCAAATGATCACTGAAAAATAACAAGGGATTAATAGACAAATAGATAAACATTCAAATAATGTATGCAAATGTTCAATCAATTATACAGTTGTTCTACAATGCCATTGGCACTATATTTCATACAATCTAATACATCACACTACCATGACTTGTGGCAATTCTCTGGAAACATCTATTGTGGGGGGGGGGGGGGGCTATATTTTAGGAAATGATATGAGGGGAGCAACACATTTCATTTTGACTAACTGTGTTGTCTAGCTTAGCATCATTTTGTGATTTTGGCATCCTATTGCTCCGCATTGTATGCAAAGTCCATACGAAATAGATGGTAGGTGCGCACTTGGTGACCACTCAAAAATTAATATTATTTTGATTGTTGATACTGTATTTTGCATATTCAAAGCATGAAAAATCAATGGTTCAATTGTAATGGTGGTGCATACACTTATTTTTTCAAAAACTATGATTTTGAGTGTATTTATTGTCAGGGATTCATGCTACATATTCTATAAGATATATACTACAGTTACTGTGATCAGAATATAGCACTATACATATCGAAATAAAAATATACAAATGTACATACTGTCATTTCTCATGAAATGGGATTGAACTCCATCAATGATTGACATGAAGCTATGGCATGGATGATATTATACTATCTTTAAGGAACTTTGAATTCAGAAATTGAAACTGAACTTAGACAAGTGCCCATTCACTGTACTCAGAAAAAGATACTTTGTAGACTATATTGTATATAAACAAATTGGGAAACGTCACAAATCTAGCTTGACTTGTGTAATAATAGGAACTATTTCATTAACATGTCTAATAAGCTCTTGTGAAATAAGATTCTCTTCTCAAAGCTTAGCATTATCACATTCTTCACAAGTTAAATTTCCAAAGAAGAATCACAGTTCAATTTCCTTTATATTTTTTGCAAGTCTCACTGTCGTTGAGATTTTGTAAAATTAAGTATACAACAGTATGAATATATACAGATATGTACTAAGTCTTACATGTAATCTTGTTTACCTTCTTTCATGCTCTAACATTTCTGCCATTAGGTTATTTGCAGCTTTTTCTCCTACCCGTCCCCCCACCGTTTTCACCATGCCCCTTCCACTACTGTCTGCTTTACCTTGCCCCTGTGACCTGCAATGACCCCTACCCCTCGGGACCCCTGTCTGTTATAGTCTTCTGAGGAACCCTGAGAATAGAAGTACACACAGGTGTTAGTAATGTGCCTATAGAGAATAGAAATATATTTCAGTAATCACTAATTCAATCATGGCAAATACAGTCATGGAAAGAGGCTGATGTAACTTGAAGGTATATGCCTATATACATGTAGTAAATGTACAATGATTTACATGTAGTCAACCAACATAGTGTATACACACAAATAATCTTCCAATGAATCCTAAAAAGGTAATGCATATCTTCTCTGTAAAACATTTGAAATGGAGTTGAACCTATTGTCTAAAGCTGTTTAATCACTACAATTGACGGAATCCCCCCCCCCATGTTGAAATGTTGTGATATTGAAAAACAGCACCAATTCCGTTGTAGCCCAATTGTACAGTTTTTTGTCTATGAATCCCTAATGTTATCTTTGCAATATAATTGATCATTTGGCTGTTGCTATGGGCGTGGTTTTGTTGCAAGGCATATTTGCATACAGCTTTTGAATGTTTGTTCACTTGTCTAAGAATCCCTGTTATCTTTGTGAATGTTTACTCACTTGCCTAGTAGATGATGTTATTATTTTTGACCAAAATATACTGCTATTTGGTTGTTGCACTTCGAGAAACATCTCACCAAGTTTCAGTCTCATTGACTAAGTACTTTTTGAAATATACATTTTTAACCAAAATTCACATTTTTACACCTAACTTGCATATCACTGATGAGATCATTATATGCTTACTATTTCGTTAACTGTACACCCCTAGATGCATCCCCATTAAATTTCAGCCCAGTCTGCTGAGTAGTTTTGGAAATTAAAATTTTTTGACCATAAAGACACATTTTTAGCCCTATTTGGCATATCCATCCACACTGTTTTCTTCTTCTTTAGGATACTACTCAACGTCCCTAGTGGAACAAAATGAGTAGGATGTGATGTGTGCAATGATTGTTATTAGTCCTTGATGTTGTTGTCCTGTGTTCTGTTGAATGTTGATTATGCTTGACAATATTTGAATTGTTCTGAATCTGTTATGTTGATTATATCTGATGGTCCGTGGAGTATTTGTGACAGTGTATGCGTGCCTGGTGTTGTATGAAGCTTTTAGAGTGTGTATGCAGAGTTTGTCATTGAGTTGGTGACAGGTAGTTTTGTACCAGCAGTGCCAAATGGTCCCCTGTGGCTTTGTCTAATATGCTAAGTCTTGATGTTCTCGTTCTCGTTGATAGATTCTCCCATTCCAATTCGTTTATGAGTTCTGTTACACTCGTTTTCCAGTCATAGTTGTTGTAGACCATTCTTGCTGCCCTTCTCTGTATTTTGCCTACCTTTTGTACTAATTCTTTAGTGTAGTTATCCCACACTGCAGAGCAGTACTCTAGGGTTGGCCTGAGAGATGTATGCTGTTTTTTTATTTGATCTTGTACATGAGCCTAGGTTCCTGGGAATGAAACCAAGGGTTCGTCCTGCAGATGTTGTTATTCTGTTTACATGTGTGTTCCATTTGAGATTTTGATGAATGTCTACCCCTAGATATGGGTGAATTTTTGTCTCCTGTAAAATAGAGTTGTCTAATACATATTTGGTGATGATTTCTGACCTTGATGATGATGGAATTTGTAATACATAACATTTATCTAGATTGAATTTCATTTGCCACTTGGTTTCCCATTGAGATAGTGTGTCTAGGTCTTCCTGGAGTGTTTTAGTGTCATGTTTACTATTGATGTTTCTATAAATTATGCAGTCAATCTGCAAACAGTCGTACAGTTGAGTGTAAGTTTTCATGTAGGTCGTTGATGTATATGAGAAATAACAGTGGTCCGAGTACTGTTCCCTGTGGAATGCCTGATTCCATATCTGCCCATGTGGAATGTTCTCCATCCACTACAACCCGTTGTTTACTTTCTTTTAGGAATGAAATGAGACATTTGTTGATTTTACCATCTACACCATATTGTGCTAATTTGAGTAAGAGTTGGTTGTGTGATACAGTGTCCGGCAAATGCACAGTGTCACAGACACACACATACATACAGACACTTTGCCATGCCTACAATACTACTGAACCTTATTGGTTCAGTTGTGCTAAAAAGGAAACAAAACAAAAATGGCTGTACTTTAGAAATTAGCGGAAGCTATATTGTTAGACTAGAGAAAAAGGTGAGACGGGTTGATAAATTTACAGTAATGAAAACAAAAGAATACTAGTAGTTTTGCTGACAAATAAGTTGTGTGAAACCACACAAGTGTGCTACATTGAGATACCATGTACTAGCGTCAATATACCAAAACCACAATAATTACTAGTAGAAGCCTGATTGCAGTTTTTTTCTGTCTATTCTATATTATACATTTGTAGCATTGAACCCCTAGCTTTATCCAGGCAGTCTAATTTCTGCCCCATGCAGTTTCGAGCAGTAATTTATACGATCAACAACCGGTCCGGTCAGCACTCTCTTGCTTAGTCCTGTTTGCATATGGAGTAAGTTGTCCCTGGCTTAACTGGGCGAAACGCATGCACCGTCTGCAAGCAGGACTATCTCTCACTCAGAATGCAGCAAAAAACTGTACTAGTACTACACAATTGCATGTCCTACGAGTATGATAAAATACATGTAGCTTCACTACACCTACGTAGTTTCTTGAGTCGACGCTAGGCAAAATGTGGTATATGGTAAAGTTTATTTTCAGCTATTAACCTGTAGTGTACACATGCCTTGTACTGGGGATGCTTGTGCAGCAGCCGCGAAGCTGCTGCATAGTGGCTCAATGACTAGTACGCATGAGCGTCCTATATACTATGCGATGGTTTTTTTATGGTTTTACCCAAGGATGCATTGCGGTACAATGACTATGTATGCATATTCTAAATACTTATGCACATTCTCCACGCGAAGGGCGCTATCTACGATATCATCATTAGACAGCCAGTCATGAATTAATCTACCCTGTGGGAGCTTAAGGGGTTTGCCTAGTTATGATATTTATCTCATGACTTACAGAACAAATAGTGATCCTTGGCATCTGAAAAGTGTTGTTTTTTTCTTCATAAGCTTGGTGCAGAGTATATATGCTCCACTTTATTCATATTCAAGTAACTGTTCAATCATAAATTTAGTTTGTTTAATACATTAGCACAAACACCTTGTGATCTAAAGTAGGTTATTTTTTATTCATTTTGCAATATTTATTTGAACAATGTCTGACTTTTGGACAAAAAAATTATAAGTATTACATCAACTTTGAATTTATGAATTGGGCACTGTAATAGCTTGTAGTGGCTCAATGACTAGTACACATGTGTGTCCTATATACTATGTGATGTTTTTTGGAAGGATGCATTGCAGCACAATGACTTCGTATGCATGTTCTATATACTGTGCACATCTCCACGCAGAGGGTGCTATCTACAATATCATCGTGAGGCAGCTGGTCACAAATGAATCTACCCTGCGTGAGCTTATGGGCTTTGCCGAGTTTTGATATTAACAAACTGTAACAACGTGTGGTTATGGTACTGTGGCCAGCCATGGTTATGCTAACATTGGATGTATGCACTATAGGGCTACAAGGTTTGACATATCTGTTCTCAAAGATGGGAAGATGTGTCAAACCTCGTAGCATTCTATCGCCTACCACAGCACCAACTTTCAACGATGAGTGATCGAATATTAAAGGTGTGAAATGTTTGCCAAGATAGTCTAAAATTGCCTTAAAACTCCAAATCTCCCTTACCAATGATACTACCATTAGATGGGCTGACCTTTATTATAATAATGTCATTTAACTTTTTAAGAACATATTTAAACCCTAAGTAATAAGGTATAAAGAATAGTTTCTGATACTTGATGGTGCTGTCTTGTAAAGCTTGGAGGTTACATGTATTGCTTGAAAGTGTCTGAATAGCCTAAAATTGGCTTTAAGAGTACAAATAATCTCCAGGGCTTTTAGGATGAGAGACCCCTAGGACCCCCCCCCCCCCACATGAGGTGGACACATCCCAGTCTCAAGCTATTCCGTCAAGGTGCTATAAAAACTATATTTCAAAAATATTTCAATCCTATGTAGTTGTTTTGTACATGTTGGTGTTGTCTTCTAAAGCTTGCAAATTATTATCTGAAAGTGTCTGAATAGTCTCAAAATTTACTTTCCAGAGTAAAAAACCTCCAGGGCTTCTAAGGGGAGACCCCCTCGGACTCCCATGAGAGATGTATACATTCCCTTCTCAAGCTTTCCCCATTCCTTTCACTGTCAAGATTCTATTAAACCATGCTTGGAATATATTTACCCTGTGTAGTCAATAATTTTATGATAATCCTAACCTGGGATCTTATAATGTATTTGCAAGACTGTCAAGTAGTCCACACTGAGTTACGATAAAAAAGTACCTGTCATGTGAATATGATATGTGTGTGTGTGTGTGTGTGGGGGGGGGGGGGTTATCGTGCTTTAGCCTGTTTTCGGTTATATATAGGGGTGGGGGTTCAGTGACTTTTTGTCGGCCCAATGGAATAATCCACCGAACCCCCCCCCCCCCCATTCATGTATTGTAACGAACTCTGTAATGTTGTTTTAACATGAAATGTAATCCTTGCATTGAATTCCATTCTAATCAAAACTATCACAAATGTATTCGATAAGATTAACATGTACATGTATGTGACATCTGTAAAGACAAATTTGTTTGGAGTTTACCATTCTAGAATGGTGGGTGATACTTCCATGCTAGAACAAATCGGCAAATCTTTTCTCATGTATCAATCTGTAAGCAAAACTGTATTTATTCATGGAATTGGTGACAATTTTATTCTTTTAATTTGGTTGGTGAAATTATTGAGGAAGTGTTTTCACCTCCATCATACACCGCCAATTCAAATTATTCTCTTATAAACATCAAACATTTCTAGGTTAACCATTCTGAGTATGTGCAAGGTTTATAAACTGTTTTGGTAAAAAGACTTAATTCTCAACAAACTTACACTTATCTCCAGTTAGTAGCATGTTTCATTTGTTCTGCCTGTCTTCCATGACAAATTTTGACCAAAACAACAGTAAGTCTTGCCACTGGGGGCACAATGTTTGTCAGCAACCAGCTACATGTATCTTCTATACTTCACAATATAATTGTTTGTCCAAACTTTCATTATAGATTTATAATGTTTAGTTACATTGGTCAGCACAAATTCCAAGGTCAAAGGTCATCAGATAAAAGTATTATAGGTATATAATTATGTAAACATATATGGTCGGCTAATAAATATGCAAGTTAGATCTCAAATAGAAATTTTTGTAAAAATGTTTCAAAAATCTTCTCCAACATTACTGAGCCAATTGAGTTGAAATTTATTATGTGAGTGTCTTGGGATGAGTAGATATAAGTTTGTTCAAGACAATTAGACTGGGTTATTAATATGCAAATTAGGTCTAAAATTAGATTTTTGGTAAAAATGCTTCAAAAATTTTCTGCTCCAAAACTAATGGGCCAAATGAATTGAAATTTGTTGTGTGGATGTCTTTGGGATGAGCAGATATAAGTTTGTACAAGACAAATTAAGTGGTTTATTAATATGCAAATTAGATGTAAAAAATAAAAAGAATTGTGGGTAAAAATGCTTCAAATATCTTCTCTAAAACTACTGGGCCAATTAAGCTGAAATTTCTTGTGTGTGTCTGATTTTACGAGCAGATGTAGGTTTATTCAAGCCAGGTTCATTGGGTTGTTGCTCTGTAAATTAGGTCTAAAAATAGAATTTTTGGTAAAAATGTGTTAAAGTCTTCTCTAAAACTACTGAGCCAATCGAATTTGTTGTGTAGATGTCTTGGAATGAGCAGATATAAGTTTGTTGAACACACATTGATTTGGTTATTAATATGCAAAAATAAGGGTAAAAATAGAATGTTTGTAACATGACTATAAAGTACTATATTTTACCAACTTTCTGTGTGAAATGTGTTCGTTAGTGTGTGTGAGTCATCATATGAAAACACTAACCACTTTATTACTTTGCTAAAACGAAACTTCATAGTGGACAACAGAACCACTACAACATGTTAACCCGCCCCCCCCCCCCCCTCCAACACCACCACCAACAACAACAGACTAACAAATAAAAAAAAAAGCGGAGCTATTCTGACTGATATGTCACTTGTTGAAACTTGTTTAACGATTATATCAGTATATAGTACACCCTAAAGTTTAGTGAATGTGAATGTAAACATCTGTGTGTGTACATATATGCATAGGTGTGCACACAATAAAATACAATTATAGTGATTGATTGTACGGACAATATATCAGTGCCCCTAACGTTATTATACTGCATACACATTTAATTCAGCAGAAATTAACATTATGTCATTTTATAAGTTATTGAACAGGTATATATTGTTGATGTCTTGATAAAAAAATTCTTGAAATTCAGCTAGTGGAGCATTACACATTTCCCAATGGCAAAGATTTCAACCCAAGATTATACTGCTTATAGATATAATTGACCACAAATTAATAAGTACAATCTCATTTGATAAGATATTGAACATATTTATATGAATACATTGTTCATTGTTGTGATGAACAAAATGCAAAAAAAATGCAGCTAGTGCAGGTTTAATCAGGAATTATATGAAGTTTTGTTTTGAGATCTCATGTCCATAATGATGTCTGAGAAATGTTGTGTGCATAAACCCTGTATTTTTTTCAAGAAAACAACTGTACTATGTTGTTTTTTTTAGCACAACTCAACTTCTTAGGTTCAGTAGTGATACAGTCATGGCAAAGGGTTTGTCTGTCTGTCTGTCAGTCTGTCTGTCTGTCTGTCTGTCTGTCTGTCTGTCTGTCCATCTGTCTGTCTTTGGATGTGTGTGTATGTGTGTGTGTGTGTGTGTGTGTGTGTGTGTGTGTGTGTGTGTGTGTGTAAACAACTTAACAGCTCAACCAATTGCCATGATATTTAGTGGGTATATTACCTTCGGCGTTTAGTTGGGAAATTGTTAAATTCAAAATGATCTTACCACTGATGTGTGATTTGAAACTAAAAAGATACTTGGCAGATCGGTCTGAAATTTGATGAGAACGTTCTTAGTGGTGTTTAGATTATGAATTGTTCATAACATCATGATTATATCAGTGATATGCAAATTAGGTCTAAAAGGGCGTCTTTTTGGTCAAAAATCTTTAATTCCAAATCTTCTGAGCATATTGGGCTGAAATGTGGTTGTAATATTCTTCAGGATGCTTATATTAGGAATTGGTCACAGCATGATGACCTCATCAGTGATATACAAATTAAGGCTACAAAATGTGTCTTTTTGGTCAAAAAGCTATAATTCCAAAATAATTTAGCAGATTTCGTTGAAAGTTGAACATTCTTAGTGATGTTTAGATTAAGAATTGTTCATAACATGATGATCCATCCCATTAATGATATGAACATTTTGATCAAACTCTATAATTCTAAAACAAAGCAGATTGGGCTGAAATTTAATCTGGATGCATCTGGGGATGTGTCAATGGAGCTGTATTCATAACATGATGATACCATCTGTGATATGCAAATTAGGTCTAAAAATGCCAATTGTTGTCAAAAACTTATATCTTTAAATTGAATGGTGAATTAGGTTGAAATGTGGTGGCGATGTTTCTGGAGGTGTTATTCTCCAGTTATTGTTTAAAATATTATGACACAATGTGCCTTTGCAACCAAGACCAGGCCCTTAGCAACAGTGAAATAATGCATATTACAAATATAACAACAAGGATGGGTAGCAAGTTGAATACAGATTCAAAAATATGGATGCAATATGCCTAGCAACAAGACTACACCCATAACAACACCTAAATACAGTTGTGCTACAATGCCATTGGCGCTATATTCTAAAAAAAAGTAAAATAGACAGACCAAGTTTATTTTTGCAGAACACCGAAAAAAATAATCGTTAAGAATAATCGTTATTGTACATACATACAGGAAGTGACTTATAAACAGTCATCACAGCTAACCACTAGTAAGGCATAATTACATTCAATTTTAAAATAGGTGGGGTAAGTAAATTTATGGGTTTTTTTTATTTTATTATATTTTTTTTTTCATGTGTGAGGTTTTCCATTGTTTTCAATGTGGTCTCAGTCTGTGCTGTTTATTTCTTCCTATCAGATGTACAGCCATTACAGAATAGTTTTATATTGTATTTTTAAGTTGATATCAGTTTCCGCACCCACTATTTCTTGAGAGACTTCACGATTTTTGCAATTTTATTATTATTTTTCGCAAATACATAAAACTAAATTTAGGGTCGGCGTGAAAAAATAGGTGAGATCGGGTAACCGGACCCAAACAATGTTTTTTTTATTATTTGGCCTAATCAAGCTTTTAATGCATGGTGACATTTCAATATATGGAAAAGTACACATTTATGCACAGACTAGAGATGTGATTAGCCTTGGGGATTACCCATGTTCATTCAAAGTTAATTTACAATTGTATTCAAGCAATATGAACAGACCTAAAGGAAAGTTGCTTAAATCCAAAATAAAATACCCATATCGTATCAGTATGGTCAATTAACAAATGAGTTTTTGTGTTGTATCTTAATTCTTAGTTAAGAGTTATGTTATGAGAGGGCCATACAGAAGTCTCAATAAATTGGAAACAATCCAGAGCAAAAATGCAATACCGCAATCATCAACATTGAGACATTACATTTTGATCAAGTTCATTATTGATAAGCCTCTTTCGCATTGCTTCCTCAACTCTGGCAATCTCTAGTATATGATACTTATGTTAGTCATGCAGTTCTGGTTGGACTGCAGGGGAACCCAGGCTAGTAGTGAGAGGGAATATTATTCCATAGTAGATGGAGATATTCTGGTAAACTTTGGATTGTGGAAAATTATTCTATTAATTTCACAACATTTCCAAAAACAACAGATTTACAGGGGAATAAGATGAATTTAACCATTTTAGGGACCGGTCAGTTTCTTGGGCCGGGGGGAGGGTGGATTGGGAGGGGGGTCACCCTGTTTTTGAAATTGGCAGAGGGGGGGGGGGGTCATGCGGTTTTCAAAATTGTGGATAGGGGGGGGGGGTCATTGTGTTTTGGATTGTGATAGAAGAAAAAAAATCCCTTTTCTACAATGGCATATAGCAAGTTGTCTGAAATGTGGTACATGTAAATATTTGTTTTTCTCCCTGTTTCTTACATGAATTCTTACTTATTAGTTCAAGCATAACTATAAATATACATATACATGTATTACCTAGCTACCACACTAGTTACAGAACATGTCATGTAAATGCTTGGCTGTTTCACAATCAGTGCTTCACTTATATTGCACTTTGGGGCAAAAGTGAACTTGAAGGTTTCGTAATGGTAATCTTCATAGATAGTTTATAAAAGAAGTTAATCTAAAATGTTCCCTACTCGTCACTATGAACTTGTCAGAAAGGAAGAATACACTTTCTATTTGGACACTACATGTTATTGACACTACAAATCAGCACATCTCATCAGATTCCAGTTTCTATTATACACTAGGTATGACCACCTAAAGTTCTCTAACATACCGGTGACTTTACTATACATGCAATATTAATGCCACTATACAAATGTTACGGGGTCATTTTTATGTGACATGGGAAACTCATTTAAAACTTACATTAGCTATTCGAAGCTTGGAAATATTACCCCAAAGGCTATGAATAACCTAAACATTGCCTTAATAGAAGCAAAAAACTGCAGATCTGCCAGGGGAAAACGTCCAAGGACTCCCTCACCCCCAGAGGTCACTCAAGCATTCAACCAACACTCAGATGCACCAACAACCTGTTTACAGTCATAATGGTATTAAACTTTTCTTAAATATTTTCACCCAATTCTAATTTGAGATGATAGTCTTTTAAAGATGTGAAATGTTTGCCAAGGTAGTCTAAAATTGCCTTAAACTCCAAATCTCCCCTACCAATGATACTACCAGTAGATGTGCTGACCTTTACTACATGTAAATAATGATGCCATTTAACTTTTTAAGAACATATTTCAATCCTGTGTGAGTTATAAAGAATAGTTTCTGATACTTGATGGTGCTGTCTTGTAAAGCATGGATTAAGTTATTGCTTGAAAGGGTCTGAATAGCCTAAATATTGGCTTTAAGATTAAAAATCCTCAAGGGCTTCAAGAGGGAGACCCCTTTGGATCCCCCACATGAGGTGGACATATCCCAGTTTCAAGCTCTTCCCCTCTGTCAAGATGCTATCAAAGTATATTTCAACAATATTTCAACCCTGTGTAGTTGCTTTTTACATGTTGGTGCTGTCTTTCTTGTAAAGCTAGGAAATTATTGTCTGAAAGGGTCTGAATAGTCTCAAAATTGACTTTTCAGAGTAAAAATCCTCCAGGGCTTGTAGGGGGAGACCCCCTGGGACCCCCCCCCCCCATAAGAGATATACATATTCCCTGCTTAAGCTTTCCAATATCTTTCACTGTCAAGATCCTTTTGGAATATATTTAACCTGTGTAGTCAATAATTACAATTATGATAGTGCTAACCCAGGATCTTATAAAGTAGATGCAAGACAGTCAAGCGTTCACACTGAGCCACGATAAAAAAATACCTGTCATGTGAATATTATATATATATATGGGGGGGGGGGGGGGCAGCCTGTTTTTGATTTACAGATAGGGGGGGTCAGTGACTTTTTGTCGGCCCAATTTAAGAATCCACCCCCCCCCCCAGGCTGAAGAAACTGACCGGTCCCTTAGGGTAGAGTTATTACTCACAACTATGTTAGGGTGAAATTATTGCTCATAGTATTTACTGAAGCATACTTATCTTTACATTTTTGTTCAAGTTCATTATTAGGAGTGGTCAGAAATTATTGTTTTATTGATCTCATTAAACCATTACAAATTTTATGAGGTACTTAACATAATGTAACGAGTGTGTGTGAATGGCACTACAATTAATCTCTCCTTGAGGTTGCTTGGAAACATTGTTTACATAACTTTAACAGTGAATAACAGGTTGGTTCAAGGTAGACTGCCTGTCTGTCTTTCTGTCTGTCTGTCTTTCTGTCTTGTAGGTGATGTAAGTGATTTTGGTATTGAACTTTACCTATCGAACTACTGGAGAAGAAATTTGGTTATAATTCAGAAAGTGTTACTGTTAGTCTGCAAATTGTGAATGTGTCATACTTATGTAATTGACCCTAGCAACCATGACCATGCCCTTAGCAACAGTCACATGGGATGGGTAGGCGATTGAGTAAACATTATTGTAAAATATGTAAAATGTGTAAATGCCCTTAGCAACAAAGGTAAACAATGACATAATGCCAAAATAACACTTGTGAGTGTAAGGTAAATGGATGAGCATTGTAAAATTGTATGTAGATATGCCTAGCAACAAGACCACACCCATATTAATATTAAATTATTGTGTATATTGCAGATATAACACCATGTATGAGAAGGCACGGGAATACACCTTCAAAGAATGTATGCAAATATGTATAGCACAAAAGACCACATAATCATTACAGAAAATTAAATATGTGTTCTGTCAACAGTTGTGCTACAGCACCATTGGCGCTTTTGTCTATCAGAGTAATGATACTTTGTTTCTGGGAGATTGAGAACTCTCCTTGTTCAAAAGCCGTATTAAAGGAATCCACCACCTAAGCATTCACTAATGGCCAAAAATGTTTACAGAATATTCTACTGTTATCCCACCATTTGCAAGCGATGTACTAACTGTCATCGTGGCTAATGTATTAAAAAGCTCCTCTGTTGCAAGATGGCATCAAGTAATTTCTGAGATGCTGTATCAGGGTCTCCTAACATTGCCATTCTTCCTCCCCAAATGGCTGGACCTCGTATAGATTTGAGTAGAAAGATCTGATTCCGGATACAGTTTATGTTAGCTGGTTAATGATTACATTATGGTCTTTCTTCAAGTGCGTGGCTTTATACATTCACTTCTTTTTGTGATGCTTTTCTAAGTTCAGGAAATACTTAATGTTCCCCTTCCCCCTTTTGATACCAGGTAGATCTCAAGCAAGGTAGATTGGCGAGATAGAGCTCATTGGGGAAATGGAAATCTTCCTCTGTAATTAGGCAATCCTGTTTTCCAGATCAACAATGTTTTGTTTACAATGTTTAGCTTTTTACTTGCTATACTGAATGGTCTGATCTTAAGTTTGATTAGGTCCCACTTTATTCTATTATCCCCTGTCACTGTAATTTCTCCTGACCAATACCTTATATTATATAATGGTCACTCAGTCTACTAAGTATGGCAGATGTAAAGGATATTTGTGTATTATGTCAACCATGTCATGATTGTAACATGAAATTTGTTTTATTCAAAATTATGCAAATGAGGTTGACCATGTACCAGCACATCTAAATCAATCCATCATAATTAGCACAATTGAACTGAGGTTCAGTATTGCTATAGGGATCACCTGGCGTCTGTCTGTCTGTCAATATGTGTGTCGATGTGTGTGTGTGTAAACAACTTAAAGTCAAAAACTGCTGAACCGATTGCCATGATATTTGGTGGGTCCATTACCTTGGCTGTCAATTTGGGAAATTGTTCAAATTAAAATGATCTTACCATCGGTTTCAGATTTGGGTAAAAACATGCTATTTTTGGTCAAAAAACTGAAACTCAAAAACTACCGGGCAGATCGGGCTGAAATTTGGGTGAAACGTTTTTCAGGGTGTTTTTACTAAAGAATCGTTCATGATATGATGGTCCCATCGGTGATATGCAAATTAGGGCTAAAAATGTGTCTTTTGGTAAAAAATCTATAATTCCAAAACTACTGAGCAGACAGGGCTGGAATTTAATGGGAATGCATCTAGGGATATATGGATGAAGAAATACTACAGATACAATGATTCCATGAAAGATATGCAAATTAGGTGTAAAAATGGCCTTAGCAACCATAACCACACCCTTACCAACAACCAAATTGCAGTATATTTTGGTCAAACAAGTCAGTAAACATTCAAAGATTGTATGCAAATATCCCTAGCAACCATGACCACACCTATAGCAACAGCCAAACGGTCGTGTATTTCGCAAAGATAACAACAGGGATTAATAGACAAGTGAAAAAACTTCCATAACATTTGTGTAAATTTATTTAGCAACAAGACCACGCCAAATGATCACTATATTGCAAAGATAATAACAGGAAGTAATAGACATGAATAAATATTTTTAAAATGCCTAGCAACAAGACCATGCCCATACCAACAGCCAAACGATCGCATATATTGCAAAGATAACAGGAATTAATAGACAAAAGAATAAATATTTTAAAAATGTATGTAAATGTGCCTAGCAACAAGACCACGCCCATACCAACAGCCAAATGATCGCATATATTGCAAAGATAACAGCATGGTTGGATAGGCAACTGGATAATCATTCAGCAAATGAACACCTATACCTAGCATGGTTCAACATGTGGATAAACATTTTTTTTAAAACTGTACAGTTGTGCTACAATGACATTGGTTAAAATGTTTATGACAAGTTAAATACCATTATGAAAGTAAATTTTGGCGTATCTGATTGTTGGTTGACTGCATGCCTGACCTTTGGGGGTGAGGAAGTCCTAGGGATTTCCCCTAGCAACGTATTCAGACGAAATGTATAGAGGTAGCATCAAATTACCTTTAAATATACTAATACAATCACTGAATTTGTTTACAGTTGAAACATCTACAACGTTGTCAACTGCCTGTCTGTGACTGATTGTAGTTTCATTCGATGCTAATGTAAGGTCGCTTTTGTTTGGCTGTGTAGCTCACTTAGTGAAACGGTGTGGGCATGGGCACCAGTTCAGATATAGCCCATGCCCACGCCTTTCAATCAGGATAAAAATGATGGAGATCATTAACTAGGAACTTGTCTATTTTGCTTCCGTTTATCATAATGATGTTGATGTTGTGTGATATATGTTGATTCTGAAGAGTGGACATGCTTTAATTGACAGAGGACGTTCACTTTCAAGACCATTATTGTATATCTTTGAATGCTTTGTAGTATGTTTATCTTTATAGTAGTCAACACAACAGTTCTTTATGTGCTCACATGCAGCAGCAGATAAAGTTAGTACAACACCACCTCCAGTTATTTCAGTTTCACAATGTAATACTCTTGAAGCTGCTTCATTTTTCTTGGTAATGGTTTTTCTGGTATTCTGTGAATAGTTGGTGTTAGTTCTGTTACCATCAAGATTTGATATTAAAGGAGTGTAAATGTGTGGAGGTTTCTTTGTTCTCATTGGTCGAGACATTGCAAGAGACATGGTTGGACTGGTATAAGTAATAGTTCAGGGTTAGTGCAGATACTCGTGGAATTGTAGTGGTATAGTACCCTGTACATTGAAAATGATAGGAACTTATTTACTGGATCAATTGCACATTTGAATAACATAGGAAACATCAAAGTTAAAAATAGGACAGGTTGAGTGAAAATGTCGGCAGTGAAGTAAACAGCTTAAAACAGGAAAAACAAGAAGCTTCCAACTTAGGACAGTTACATCACTCACATGACACGACACATTGAAAACTCTAACATATTAAAAACAGCAAGCAGCTTTTCTGGTTACTGGAATGCAACTTGACAAAATGGTGGTGTCTACGCACATGGGGCTACTACTGAATAACTTATCACCATACTCACTGTCATATGTTATGACTAATCACGGGTTTCCCCTACCAAGTCCTACGCAGTATGAGACATTACCCACAATGCATTGTTGGCTCGGCTTACGAAATCCTGTTTACCTAGAGCACAGAGAAACACACATATTGGACATATGATTTATGTATATTTTATGCATATTTCATTTGGGTACAGCTTGTTTTGAGGTAATGAAAGTCAATAGACAATTGGAAGGATCCTATTTCATTGATTGAATTTTTTCATTTTACCACATTCAGTGCAAGCACTGAGTACTTCCAGAAAACATTGCACTTAGTTTCAGCCATGTGGCCTTGTTTTGAAGTTGTCAAGTTCACAATCAGAAATATGAAGTCAGAACTGCCTATAGCAATCTAAGCATATCATCAACATTCACATAGGCAGAGATCCCTAGAATCCCTAGTATTTTTATTAGTATTTGTTGTGTTCTCTTTGTGTTTTTTTTAAATGCTACCCATGACAAATGAATTTCCAGAGAGTGAAGGTGATTTTTATATAATCTTATCTAGTGAGAACTAAGATGCTGAGTCAACAAATTACAAACAAGTGGTTGCGTGTGTGCATTCTGCATTTTGTCAACAGCAGGATCCAGCTCACGGTGGTCGGCAGCTGTGGGACCCGACAGTCACTCACAATTACCGACCTTGCTCATTAATCAATCTATATAATAATAATAATGAGACTTAGGAAACATTTCAAGAAAATATTTGTATATTTACACAAAGAGATTACAATAATAATTATTGATATAATACATCGCAATATTATAAAAGGGGAATTAATAAGTTTGTATCCTTTGATTATAGAATAAATGGACAAGTCTACATTATGGAGCTTACGAAGGGCATTTGGATATCTGTAAATTGTTGCTGGAAGCTGGGGCCCAAGTAAATGAAGTTGATAAAGTAAGTTGGGTTTACATGAACTAATATCTTATTTATCTACTCTGTGACATGTACACACATCCCAATGTGACATCAGAGAATATTTGACTGTAATTTGTCAAGTTGATAAGGTAAGTACTTGCATATTTTCATTAAAAAAACAGCTACCCTTACAAAAAGGTTTTATAGTGCTTTTGTAGACTATTATAGAAATTCTAAAATATTTTTAATTAGTTTGATTTTTACATGTTTTACACAAATTCGTCGATAGAAGTTTTATAGACATTTGCATACAATTCTCTAAAAAGTTAATCATCTGCCATAGTGCTAAATCTGATAGATATATTGTTAAAGTAGTTTTAATCTTGACAGTCTTACAACTATTTTGTCGCAATTTCAAGCATATATCATAAACATCTTCTGCCTTTACAATAAAAATGCTATAAACATGAAAAGAATATTAAATATATTTAATTGTGTTTGGCTAAATAACCTACAAGCCTGCCAGGATTCGATACTCAATTGTTCATCACTGAATTAGTCAATATGGAGTAAATCTGTGAGGTACCATGTGAATTGGAAAATGTGAGCGTGTTTCTTGACAAAACTTCGTCAAAAGCTCTCTAAATCAGGCACGCTACTACAAGTGCTACTCAGTCAGAATCAATTTCCCTCAGCTATTAAAAATGTATTTGCTCTCGCATGCACAATAAAGTTTTACGTTTGGCACCACTGTATATTGAAACATGGATTGAAAAAAGACTACGTAGGGAAAATACAACGAGATTGGCGGACCTGGGGGAAGAGGACTGTGTATAAAATGGTACTTCTCTGAGACCTCCAAACCCAAACTCATACTGTTACCTGTATCTCATATTTCATACCAGCTGTATCGCACAAAATAGATACTATGGATTACCATTGTCCCTGCTCTTCTGAGGAACCACTGTTAATCCCTACAAAGTCACTTGAAAACACATTATTTTTGCACAACTAAACAATAAGATGTTACCAAGCTTTAGACATGGTAACATATCCATATTTCTGTCTTTCTGTCTGTGCATAAATTTTAATATCTGAAACTAGTGGGACTAATTTGATGCTTGGTGGGGATGTAGTTTGTAAAAAATGGATGTGAATTGATAAAATTTATTTTAAAAAATATAATAATAAAAATTTAAATAAATAAAAAGTGAAACACAATTTTCCAACAATAATAACTAATATGTTATTTGACCTGCTGACATATACACACATATCGAATTTGGTCAAAAAATCCCCAAAAGTAACAAAACAGGAATAATTTTTCTAAAATGGATAAATTTCGACCTCAAAAAACAGGACTGTAAATCTTGCCACTGGGGGCGCAATGTTTGTCAAAAAACAGGCTGTACTTGCAAATGTAATTTGTGTCTGAACTTTCAGGATAGATTTATGATATAGGGTAGTTGCATTGGTCAGTACGAAATGCAAGGTCGGTGGTCACCATATAAAGGTATTATAGGACAGTTTCAGGTATATATGTAAATATATTTATTAATATTAAAAAATACAACTTTTAAGGAAAGGAAATAGCATCAATACACTGTGAACCTTGTACATCCTAGCAGGATGTGTACATCATATTGCTAGGATGTGACCACATCCTAGTGCTAGGAAGAAGAGCACAGCTATGTACCACCTATGTGCCTCACAATCCCTTGAAAGGGTAAATGTTTCCACAGCCCTGGTACATGGTTGTGAAAAATATGCTTGTTGGATGTATGTGGAATACCTTCCCTGTGCCAAGACTGTTTTGCAAATCCCAGTACCATATCTGTGTATACTGCATACCTAGCACACAGTTGTGCACATACATGTAACAGCTATGGTGGAATAATACCCTGTAGCAACCATTTTGTTCATATCTGACCAGCATTGCTCACATAGCTGGTACATGGCTGTGGGAAATACCTATGTTACAGCTATGCTAACATATTTTGTATATGGCTGTGGGAAAAAGCACTTGTACATGGATGTTGTAAAAACATAAATTAATTATGCTGCATTGCTATTTTTTCACATCCGTGTTACCAGTGTCATACATATGTCAAATCTAGGTACAGTATGTTACACCTAGTGTGTTGGCCAGAGCTGTTACAGGGATATTGTACACACGGCTGGTACAGCCCCTGTGGCTCCACTGATATGGTACAGCTATATGCATAATGCTGTCATAGGTATATGAATGTTACAGGGGTGTGCAAGGTTCACTGTGTATGCTAGGTAAATTAAACTATAGCTGCACAGTAAATTTGGTTTAAAAAATCACACAAATAACAAAATGGTATGAGACCAAATCATTTTGGCTTGGCCCCTCTGACTTGAAATTTGCCTGTTCTTAAAAATGTGCTATGTTAAGATAGTATGAGATACATGTTGTGTTTGCTATTATTATTTGTTTGTTTACTTCATACTTTCAATGTGTTAAAATGACCTATTTATTTGCCAAATATACACCAACATATATATCTATGGCTTGAATATTTATACACACCTGTTTTGACCCTTCCCAAATTGTTGTAATTTGTCTTTCTAGCACAACTGAACTGATAAGTTTCAGAGGTGCTATAGGCATGGCAAAGTGTCTGTGTGTGTGTGTGTGTGTGTGTGTGTGTGTGTGTGTGTGTGTGTGTGTGAACAACTTAAAGTCAAAAACCGCTGGACCAATTGCCATGATATTTGGTGGTCATGTTACTTCTGGTGTCTAGTTGAAAAATTGTAAAAATGAAAATGAATCCATCAGAGATGTGGGTTTTGGGTAAAAAAAATATCATATTGTTCCTCAAGCAGAGATACTAGTATTTCAATCACATTATGATCAGCAAGGCTATTTTCAGCCTTGCTTTTAGAGGTAGAGGACTTCAGTTTAGTTGTGAGAAGTATGTCTTTAAGTTTTTTGTTTCGTTCTATTCTGTGCTATGATTGGTTTGGTCAGGTAGAGTTGGTTCAAGGTTACATTATTTTCTAGCAGTTCCCAATGTTTTGTTAATGTGCCTTTTAGTTTAGACGCTTTGATGTTGGGACTGTATATGTTGTTTTGAAAACTAGA
The DNA here is from genome assembly GCF_964340395.1 of Glandiceps talaboti. NCBI lineage: Eukaryota > Metazoa > Hemichordata > Enteropneusta > Spengelidae > Glandiceps > Glandiceps talaboti. The sequence continues at coordinate 3,462,746 of NC_135567.1, read as the reverse complement.
GGAATCTCTTGAGTTGATTTTAGAAATGTCTCCCTATTCTCATAATGGACCTAATGAGCGAATCACTTCTGATTTGTTGTATCCTCTTGTGTCAATTTGTTTATGAAGAATTTCAATTTGTTTTAGAAATCGTCTTCGTAACTGCACGTTCATACCTCATTGTTTCAATTTAATAACAACCATTAAAGGCTGAATTTGGGTGACATGTGTTTGGGTGTCTGTGGAGGTACTGAAAAGTGTCAGTCGGTTTGGTGTAGTCTGGATGACCAGAATGTGGTTTCTATAACCACACACTGTATAAATCATAATGATCGATATTGTATAGGAACTAGACTAGTTTGGTGTGAGTCTTGATATCCAACCTTTTGGTTTGTTTGAACCTATGACCTTTGTAAATCACCAAATCATGGCATAGCACTTCCGTTTCTGAGCTGACCGACAAAAAAATTTTAATGTTGGGTGCATTTCATTTATCTTTTCACTCAAAATATTAAGTTCGGTTTGTGTGCCATTGAATAGCATGAATATATCATCTCTGAAACGTGTCCAAAGTGATATTTTATCCATGTATGTTTCAATAATGCGATACCCTAGTTTGTGGAATGAGATGTCAGCTATCTTTGGAGAAGTTGATGAGTCCATACTACAAACACATGTTTGTTTGTAGACATCTACAAACAGAGGCTACTAGAGGAAAAGCACTGTTTGTATTTTCTCTTGTATTTATTCATGATTTACCAAAGTGTGTTTCGTGTGTTTGTCTTGAAAATTTTTCTTCTATCCATATCGGGAGATTATTCTCAAGATTTTATTTGTTGAAACTATAGTTTAGTGGTTTGGTAGTTCTCTTTTTGGAGGATGTGGTGGCCCTGAAAAGGGCCGTTAGTAATAAAGGGAAGGGGATTCCTAACACTATCAATATTAAATAAGTGTATGACATTGCGTTTACCATATAACCAACTGTGGGTTGTTCGATCAAGTTTGTGGAAGCATTTTCCAAGGTTGGTTCAAACTTGATTATTTTGTTTGGTAATAATAAATTGGTTTAAAGGTCAGTTAGCCAAGTGATTAGGCAACTCCTCATGGATTTTTTTTACCAGCTATCTATCTTAAATAGAAGCATGGATTGTTAACTGCTACTTATTGCTACCTACACAGAACAAGTTAGTTGTGAACCAGTGACATGTAGGTTTATACAGGGTACATCCTAGTGCTAGGAAGAAGAGCACAGCTATGTACCAGCTGTGTGCGTCACAGCCCTGTTACAGGGTATATTTTTCCACAGACCTGGTACATGGTTGTGAAAAATAAGCCTGTTGAATGGATGTGGAATACCGACTCTGTGCCATGACTGTTTTGCACATCCCAGTACCATGGCTGTGTACTGCATACCTAGCACACAGTTGTGCACATACAATGTACATGTAACAGCTATGGTGGAATAATACCCTGTTACAGTAGCAACCATTTTGTTCATATCTGACTAGCATTGCTCACATAGCTGGTACATGGCTGTATGAAATACCTCTGTTGCAACAATACTTACATAGCTGGTACATGGCTGTATGAAATACCTCTGTTACAGCAATGCTTACATAGCTGGTACATGGCTGTATGAAATACCTCTGTTACAGCAATGTTTACATAGCTGGTACATGGCTGTATGAAATACCTCTATTACAGCAATGCTTACATAGCTGGTACATGGCTGTATGAAATACCTTTGTTACAGCAATGCTTACATAGCTGGTACATGGCTGTATGAAATACCTTTGTTACAGCAATGCTTACATAGCTGGTACATGGCTGTATGAAATACCTCTGTTACAGCAATGCTTACATAGCTGGTACATGGCTGTATGAAATACCTCTGTTACAGCAATGCTTACATAGCTGGTACATAGCTGTATGAAATACCTTTGTTACAGCAATACTTACATAGCTGGTACATGGCTGTATGAAATACCTCTGTTACAGCAATGTTTACATAGCTGGTACATAGCTGTATGAAATACCTCTGTTACAGCAATACTTACATAGCTGGTACATGGCTGTATGAAATACCTCTGTTACAACAATGCTTACATAGCTGGTACATAGCTGTATGAAATATCGCTATTACAGCAATGCTTACATAGCTGGAACATGGCTGTATGAAATACCTCTGTTACAGCAATGCTTACATAGCTGGTACATGGCTGTATGAAATATCTCTATTACAGCAATGCTTACATAGCTGGAACATGGCTGTATGAAATACCTCTGTTACAGCAATGCTTACATAGCTGGTACATGGCTGTATGAAATACCTCTGTTACAGCAATACTTACATAGCTGGTACATGGCTGTATGAAATACCTCTGTTACAGCAATACTTACATAGCTGGTACATGGTTATGGGAAAAAGCTCTTGTACATGGATGTTGTAAAAACCTATGCTGCATTGCTATTTTTCACATCCATATTACATTGTTGTTGGCATACCAGTTACAAATCTAGGTATGTTTATACCTAGTGTGTTGGCCAGAGCTGTTACATGGATATTGTACACATAGCTGGTACAGCCCCACGTGGCTCCACTGAGTTGGTACAGCTATGTGCACACCCCTGTCCTAGGCATGTGAATGTCACAGGGGTGTGCAAGGTTCCCTGTGTAGTTATGAACCACACATTACAAAATTGGTAACCGAGAAAAAAAATTGCATTGCTTCTGCATATGGAAAAAATTATTTGATACAGGATTGACAATAGAAAAAAATTGCTGTTACAGTGATGGGGACAAAAATTGCTGCCATACCTATTTCCTCCTGCCCCCCCCCCCCTAGAAATCAAATGGTTCGCCCCTAAAAGCAAGATGGCAGCCGCGATCAACAATGGATGACGAGAATACAATGTGGAGAAAATAAATCTGTAGCGGTAAGTTTTTTTCGTGTGTATTACATGTAAATCAAATTTCCTATATAGGTACTACATATAGTTTCATCATCAATCTCCATCGTCATTTAAGAACCGAATATGACAGCAGACCATAGATTGACCAATCAAATTTTTCGTCAGTTTTGATATGGTGTTGATTGATACTTGCGTGTCACCTAGAAATTCGCATATTTTGATTTTGATGATGAAACCAAGCTGGTCACTATGGCTTTATATGTGATGTCTTGTTTATGTTTGCAATGTAACAAAGTTAGAAATTTGGCAGTAGATTTATCAATGTTGAACACTGAATGAGATAACTATCTAAATCAGAAATAAGGTTATAAAATAACTTTTATTCATGCAACTACCGTTATATCACTCTAGTAATGTAATGGTTGAGTTGTTACAATGTAGAGATCAGACAGTGATGGATCAATTCATCATCATCATCATCATCATCGTCATCATTATCATCATCATCATCATCATCATCATCATTTGGTACTGTTGATGTAGGTCAGTGACCTGTACAGATTGAGTTTTGTAGAAACCATGTGTGTATTTATAAACTTCAATTATCGCCACGAACACATCTGTAAGTTAAACTTGGTAACTTCAAGGCTTTTAGTCTGTCAAGGTATGATAAATCTTTCATTCCTGGGATCAATTCAGCTAGGGATGGGAAAAGACATTGTGGAACTATAAGTAAACATCCATCGAGATTCTACATGTATGTAAATCAAGGATGATACCATGTCTGCTTATATTCAGAAAGAAGACACAAACCCACATGGATGTGATGAAGGAATGACTTCAGTGATAGTCAAGGTCAACAGGAACATGAATACAATTTCTTTTCAAGACTGACGTGAATTAGCCAAAATATACAATCTTGAATTTTGACCAAAACCCATGACCATTTAATTTTCACTGGGAAATGCTTACCATACTACATTTGTATTTAGATGTGTTACCAGTGTTGGCAAGAAATATATGTATTATGGACAATTAAGTTTCCACAGAGATTTCATTTATGAGAGGATACATGATTGAGTGTCACAGTGAATTGATTGTGACAATAAGAAATATTTCATCAGTATGGTACTCTGTAATATACACACTGCATCTAAGTACTCTATTGTGTGTGATATCATAGTGTCTGTAATATACACACTGCATCTAAGTACGCTGTGGTGTGTAATATCATAGTGTATGTAATATACACACTACATCTAAGTACGCTATGGTGAGTGATATCATAGTGTCTGTAATATACACACTGCATCTAAGTACTCTATGGTGTGTGATATCATAGTGTCTGTAATATACACACTGCATCTAAGTACTCTATGGTGTGTGATACCATAGTGTCTATAATATACACACTGCATCTAAGCACTCTATGGTGTGTGATATCATAGTGTCTGTAATATAGACACTGCATCTAAGTACTCTATGTTGTGTGATATCATAGTGTCTGTAATAAACACACTGCATCCAAGTACTCTATGGTGTGTGATATCATATTGTCTGTAATATACACACTGCATCTAAGTACGCTATGGTGTGTGATACCATAGTGTCTGTAATATACACGCTGCATCGAAGCACTCTATGGTGTGTGATACCATAGTGTCTGTAATATACACACTGCATCTAAGTATTCTATGGTGTGTGATACCATAGTGTCTGTAATATACACACTGCATCTAAGTATTCTATGGTGAGTGATACCATAGTGTCTGTAATAAACACACTGCATCTAAGTACGCTATGGTGTGTGATACCATATTGTCTGTAATATAGACACTGCATTTAAGTACTCTATGGTGTGTGATACCATAGTGTCTGTAATATACACACTGCATCTAAGTATTCTATGGTGTGTGATACCATAGTGTCTGTAATATACACACTGCATCTAAGTATTCTATGGTGTGTGATACCATAGTGTCTGTAATATACACACTGCATCTAAGTAGTCTACGGTGTGTGATATCATAGTGTATGTAATATACACACTGCATCTAAGTACTCTATGGTGTGTGATATCATAGTATCTGTAATATACACACTGCATCTAAGTAGTCTACGGTGTGTGATATCATAGTGTATGTAATATACACACTGCATCTAAGTACTCTATGGTGTGTGATATCATAGTGTCTGTAATATACACACTGCATCTAAGTACTCTATGGTGTGATATCATAGTGTATGTAATATACACACTGCATCTAAGTACTGTATGGTGTGTGATATTATAGTGTATGTAATATACACACTGCATCTAAGTACTCTATGGTGTGTGATATCATAGTGTCTGTAATATACACACTGCATCTAAGTACTCTATGGTGTGTGATATCATAGTGTCTGTAATATGCGCACTGCATTTAAGTACGCTATGGTGTGTGATATCATAGTGTCTGTAATATACACACTGCATCTAAGTACTCTATGGTGTGTGATATCATAGTGTCTGTAATATACACACTGCATCTAAGTACTCTATGGTGTGTGATATCATAGTGTATGTAATATACACACTGCATCTAAGTACTCTATGGTGTGTGATATCATAGTGTATGTAATATACACACTGCATCTAAGTACTCTATGGTGTGTGATATCATAGTGTCTGTAATATACACACTGCATCTAAGTACTCTATGGTGTGTGATATCATAGTGTATGTAATATACACACTGCATCTAAGTAGTCTACGGTGTGTGATATCATAGTGTATGTAATATACACACTGCATCTAAGTACTCTATGGTGTGTGATATCATAGTGTCTGTAATATACACACTGCATCTAAGTACTCTATGGTGTGATATCATAGTGTATGTAATATACACACTGCATCTAAGTACTGTATGGTGTGTGATATTATAGTGTATGTAATATACACACTGCATCTAAGTACTCTATGGTGTGTGATATCATAGTGTCTGTAATATACACACTGCATCTAAGTACTCTATGGTGTGTGATATCATAGTGTCTGTAATATGCGCACTGCATTTAAGTACGCTATGGTGTGTGATATCATAGTGTCTGTAATATACACACTGCATCTAAGTACTCTATGGTGTGTGATATCATAGTGTCTGTAATATACACACTGCATCTAAGTACTCTATGGTGTGTGATATCATAGTGTATGTAATATACACACTGCATCTAAGTACTCTATGGTGTGTGATATCATAGTGTCTGTAATATACACACTGCATCTAAGTACTCTATGGTGTGTGATATCATAGTGTCTGTAATATACACACTGCATCTAAGTACTCTATGGTGTGTGATATCATAATGTCTGTAATATACACACTGCATCTAAGTACTCTATGGTGTGTGATATCATAGTGTATGTAATATACACACTGCATCCAAGTATTCTATGGTGTGTGATATCATAGTGTCTGTAATATAGACACTGCATTTAAGTACTCTATGGTGTGTGATATCATAGTGTCTGTAATATACACACTGCATCCAAGTACTCTATGGTGTGTGATATCATATTGTCTGTAGTATACACACTGCCTCTAAGTATTCTATGGTGAGTGATACCATAGTGTCTGTAATATACACACTGCATCTAAGTACGCTATGGTGTGTGATACCATAGTGTCTGTAATATACACGCTGCATCGAAGCACTCTATGGTGTGTGATATCATAGTGTATGTAATATACACACTGCATCTAAGTACTCTATGGTGTGTGATACCATAGTGTCTGTAATATACACGTTGCATCGAAGCACTATGGTGTGTGATACCATAGTGTCTGTAATATACACACTGCATCTTAGTATTCTATGGTGTGTGATACCATATTGTCTGTAATATACACACTGCATCTAAATACTCTATGGTGTGTGATATCATAGTGTCTGTAATATACACACTGCATTTAAGTACTCTATGGTGTGTGATATCATAGTGTCTGTAATATACATACTACATGTAAGTACTCTATGGTGTGTGATATCATAGTGTCTGTAATATACACACTGCATCTAAGTACTCTATGGTGTGTGTGATATCATAGTGTCTGTAATATACACACTGCATCTAAGCACTCTATGGTGTGTGATATCATATTGTCTGTAATATACATACTGCATCTAAGTACTCTGTGGTGTGTGATATCATAGTGTATGTAATATACACACTGCATCTAAGTACTCTATGGTGTGTGATATCATAGTGTCTGTAATATACACACTGAATCTAAGTACTCTATGGTGTGTGATATCATAGTGTCTGTAATATACACACTGCATCTAAGTACTCTATGGTGTGTGATATCATAGTGTCTGTAATATACACACTGCATCTAAGTACTCTATGGTGTGTGATATCATAGTGTCTGTAATATGCACACTGCATCTAAGTACTCTATGGTGTGTGATATCATAGTGTCTGTAATATACACACTGCATTTAAGTACTCTATGGTGTGTGATATCATATTGTCTGTAATATACACACTGTATCTAAGTACTCTATGGTGTGTGATATCATATTGTCTGTAATATACACACTGCATCTAAGTACTCTATGGTGTGTGATATCATAGTGTATGTAATATACACACTGCATCTAAGTACTGTATGGTGTGTGATATAGTGTCTGTAATATACACACTGCATCTAAGTACTCTATGGTGTGTGATATCATAGTGTCTGTAATATACACACTGCATCTAAGTACTGTATGGTGTGTGATATCATATTGTCTGTAATATACACACTGCATCTAAGTACTCTATGGTGTGTGATATCATAGTGTCTGTAATATGCACACTGCATTTAAGTACTCTATGGTGTGTGATATCATATTGTCTGTAATATACACACTGCATCTAAGTACTGTATGGTGTGTGATATAGTGTCTGTAATATGCACACTGTATCTAAGTACTCTATGGTGTGTGATATCATATTGTCTGTAATATACACACTGCATCTAAGTACTCTATGGTGTGTGATATCATAGTGTATGTAATATACACACTGCATCTAAGTACTGTATGGTGTGTGATATCATAGTGTCTGTAATATACACACTGCATCTAAGTACTCTATGGTGTGTGATATCATAGTGTCTGTAATATACACACTGCATCTAAGTACTCTATGGTGTGTGATATCATAGTGTCTGTAATATACACACTGCATCTAAGTACTCTATGGTGTGTGATATCATAGTGTCTGTAATATGCACACTGCATTTAAGTACTCTATGGTGTGTGATATCATATTGTCTGTAATATACACACTACATCTAAGTACTCTATGGTGTGTGATATCACAGTGTCTGTAATATACACACTGCATCTAAGTACTCTATGGTGTGTGATATCACAGTGTCTGTAATATACACACTGCATCTAAGTACTCTATGGTGTGTGATATCATAGTGTATGTAATATACACACTGCATCTAAGTACTGTATGGTGTGTGATATCATAGTGTCTGTAATATACACACTGCATCTAAGTACTCTATGGTGTGTGATATCATATTGTCTGTAATATACACACTGCGTCTAAGTACTCTATGGTGTGTGATATCATAGTGTCTGTACTATGCACACTGCATCTAAGTACTCTATGGTGTGTGATATCATAGTGTCTGTACTATACATACTGCATCTAAGTTCACAGTGTTGCATCATGGGACTGGGCATACATACATATGTATTACTTTAACAATGAATATTCATGAATTGATCTGCATGTAGCATTATTAGACTTAGCAGACATACATGAGTATTAGTTGAACATATATATTTATATGACTTGAAATCATAAAGTAATTTGCCAGTAACTAGTTGATAACAATATATATATTTCCTGGAGTGACATTAACCTTTACAACTTTACCTTTATATTACATTTAGAGTAGGGCTCATAAAATGATGTTATATAAGGTTCACCAATGGCAAGTATCAACATAGCAAGGAATGGATTTTAACCTTTCTTTTATTTGTATTAATGTCAGGCGATAGGATGTTTGGATTAAAGAGTTGTACATATTTTATTTTTTAGAGATGCAAGATACATTGTAGTTACCTTTGTCCAATAGATATCGCAGACTTAAGTATTTTTTAGTTTGTTTATATTGTTTTCATTTCAAAGAAAGGATGGGTGCTCATAAACTTCCATTGTATTTATTTATTTATTTATTTATTTATTTATTTATTTATTTATTTTTTATTTAGTTATTTATTTACTTATGTATTCATTCATTCATTCATTCATTCATTCATTCATTCATTCATGGGCATATGATGCTTGCATGCATGCAATATTATGTATGTATGTATGTATGTATGTATGTATGTATGTATGTATGTATGTATGTACGTATGTATGTATGTATGAATGGATGGATGGGTCGGTGGGTGGGTGGAATGAAATTGATGTATGCATGCATGTATTATAAAACATGTAAGTTTAGCCAGACGATGTGTTAGCATTTTAGACGTTTAATAGAAGCATTTGTGTGTCTCATTTTGTGATAGAGTCTATCACATCAGCTTAATTGAAACCTGGAAGGACAACATGAATTAACTAACAATTATCATTTTTCATGACCATCACATTTGTTCACCCTCACCAAACTGTAGTCTTTATCTTGATATTAAAGAAAATTCACACAACCGTTGTGCACCAATAATAAACACCCATGTGACGCCATTTGTACATGTTGCATTTTCGCCACCAGATTCTACTTCTACCATTGGTTTTTAATTTGCCGTGAGTTTTTTATGTTTTGTCGTTGTCCTTGTTTAGTTTTTACACGTCCGCAGATTAAGAATATGTTGTTTTCAAATTGAGTTTTGTGCTACCACAGGTTAAGTTCGTGTTGTTTTCAAATTGAGATTTTTGCTTTCCAAGGTTGATTTTTTGCGTTATTTTTAAATTAAGTTTGTGTGTCCACAGATTTACTTTGTGGTGTTTCCCTATTGAGTTTTGCATGTTCACAGTTTCACAGTTTCAAATTAAAATGCGTGTATGGAAAGGAATGTTTTGTTGTCGAAATTAAAGTTTTGATTAAATTTTGTAAGTTTTTGTGTTGAAAATTAAAGTTTTTGTGTTATTAATTTTTGTTTGGTCTTGTTTTTTGTGAGCCACCATAATATAGTGAAAGTGCGATACAAAATTCTAAACTGGATTGACCAAAACTGGTTATCAACTTAGTAGATCAAAAATACTTGCACAGGGTATGACACACAAGAAGGTCAATGATTTGTATCTTTTTTGGCCGACGATCCTCATCATAATGACAAATTTCATAGTCACAACTGACCACTAGGTGGCGGTATGACTGTAGATGTCAATAGTTCAACATCCCTGTCTCTGTTGATTGGTTGGTTGCATTTGATGTTGTTTGCTATTGTATTTTGGGAAAATTGTTAGCGAATGCTATAGTATTGTCCCTCCAATATTTGTGATGTTCCTCGATCCCTGTTTTGAATTGTCGTCCTGATTCTCCTATATACATTTGATGACAGTCCTTAGACGGTACCTTATTTCATCACCCTGGTTTAATGTTCCGATGTTCTATTTTCCTTGTGTGACATTAAAGCGTTGTTGTAGAGTTGTTTGCTGTTTGAGTGCCACTGACTCAGAGTTGTTATATTTCCTGTTGATCCGACACAGTTTCTCGGGATGCCCTTCGCATTTGGTATCATGACCATGTATTTGTTATGAGGCTGGTCGTAGTTGTTTCTATTTTGAAAATGAGGGTTTTCCTCATTGAGACATTGCTTTAATACCATTTAGGTTGCCTTGTAATAATATCACTTTGTCAATATCACTTTGTCAAGTTCCTCTAGCTCAAGTATCTTGTCCTCCTCCCTGGTAACGATGATATCACATCTATTCTTGAGAGTTTAGTCCAATCAAAATAAGGTTTGACCCGGACATAATTGCCACATAAATTATTTCTAATGCATCTTACTCAGAATTTTAAGCTGAACAACATATCAAAAGTCAAGAAAAGTCGAAGTGATGAAACATATTAAAAGTGAGGTTTTTCTAGTGAATACCATAATTAGCGGAAATATCAACCGTAATTAGCGGAAATATCATATTCATAACATGCTGTTTTTTCTAAATAAACCTGGCATGTTATATGTCTATGGATACAAATGTAGGTCTAAGGGCGGTAACAAAGATATATGTAATATGTAATATGTCTATGGATAAGTCTAAGGCTGATAAAGCATACTAGGACCATCTTTTGATGGTTATATTATTATACATCTACTACATCATTTTCACATGCTTAATAACTCAGTTGGTGTGTTTTAGTAGTTTAATTCATATGAATAACAAGAAGTGTATACATATGAATCATTTCAAAAACACCAAGGCATGTTATACTTCTATCAGTTTAAGTATTGAAATAGAAAACTACCTTTATAATTTTTCATCGTCATCAAAAAACTAATGAGTGATATGTGTTTACTCATCAGCATAATTAATATGTAAAATATGTAAAAGTATAATTAGCATAATTAATATGTAAAATATGTAAAAGTATAATCAGCATAATTAATGTGTAAATGATGTAAAACTATAATCAGCATAATAATATGTATATTATGTAAAAGTATAATCAGCATAATTAATATGTATATTATGTAAAACTATAATCAGCATATTAATATGTATATTATGTAAAACTATAACCAGCATATTCAAATTTAATACAAATATTTGCAGGCTATATTTCCTTTCATTTACATTACAGTAGGAAATGAATTTAGCATGTTTGTCATCATCATCAAATCCCCCTTACATGTAAAGTACATCAAAAGGTCTATATAAATTACAAATTTGAATAATTAGCATAAACAACGTATAACATTTTCCCAATCTCTCCCATGCAAGTAACGTGTATTTGACAAGGCTTTGAAATACCAAATTACATATAGGCTACTGTCCAATGTACCCTTTAATATCATCAAAGGTAACTCACATTTCTGTGTTGCTATTACCTAACGGAAAAATCAAGACAATAAATATTAGCCACCACATCTTGCATGAAATATCAACCTTACGGTATAATGATATTTATGCATCTAACCAACAATGTTACAAAAGTCAGTCCGATATTACTGATACCGGTGAATACTGATGTGTACATATTGTTCTCATACACCGTACTGATATCAAGTCAACTTATTAGAACTTGAAGAAACACAATTTTCTCATACACTTTGGTATTATAAGCTGAGTTTACTTATATTGAAGGTTCACTAGGACATGAAGATATTATGTGATTCCTATTCATTTCACCATTCTTGTCACCAAATTAAACTGCCAATATCTTTCATATCATTCTTTTATTTACTCCTGTCATCATCAGTGTCATAAATTTACACAAACATGTGATAGACTGAAATGATACTTTCAAACCATATTAGTGTTAAAAGGGGTGTTTAGTTTCTTTAATTTATCTGTCTGCTCTGTTAATAATAATACTATTGTAAGAATTGAATCAGAAAAATATCGACATTGTAATTGACCTCTGATTTAGCCCGCAATCAGACATTTAAGTACTGACTAAAATTTAAATGTAACGGTTTGCTTGGTATAACATGATTTTACATAGAGCATTCATCTGTGCGAGACAAATGATTAGCTATGTCAAGAAGGCTATGAAATATCAAATTCAAATGTTTCATTTTACTGAAAATACTACCATAAATTGAATGACGAAACTTCAAAGCGGTTGAAATTCTCACTAAGTCCATGGAAACCAAATAATCCTAAGTTTATTCTAAAAATGAATTGTATTATTGGGAAATGCAAAGTTCTTGTACACGTGATTGTTTTACGAGAATAAGAAATGATAAAACCACCCACACAAAGTGGAATTAAAATAAATAAATAAAAATCAAACAAATGAGGTCAGCTAAAGTACATCACAATATTTACCCCTAATATCCAAACAGAAATATGAATAAATATAAAGTCTCATATCATAAGAATAAACATTGTCATATGAATTGGCCGGCATCGAACAACAAAGCAAGATGCCATAGATGGCGCTGTTGATCGGCTGCCTACCTGTTGAGCGTGCTCCCAGTTTTAAAAAAGACTTTAAGCTGCACATGTGTATTTCTACTGATTGCTTTATTGCGATACCTAGAACCGGCCTGTGAACTGTAGCAGGGTTTTATTCCTCTGCTGAGTTAGTAATTTCGCAGAGCCCTTCTGAGTATATGTGTTGTAGCACCAGAATCAATACATCCTCCCGGTCTTTGTCATTTAGCCAACTTCAATGTCTTGGGGGTACGTGTGGCTAACAGAATGAATGATATGCTATCCAAGACAGTCCCTTAGTTTTTCTTTAAAACCGCGTGGTTGGACATAAAAGCTGGAAACAGACATCACAATCCAATATTTTCGATTCAAACAATTATTAGCAGTCAGCGAACTTCGAAGTCATTCAGCTTCATATATGGGTTGGACACTGCAGCAAATTCAAATTGTTAATAATAATGTTGGTTTCTTATATAGCGCTTTCCTACCAGGTCCCCAGTTATACAGCTGGGTTGACTGAGGCACAGTCGTGGTTCAAATCTTGCCCAAGGACTTTAGCCACTCAGAAACAAACAGCAGGCAGCGACGGGGCTCGAACCTGCAACCTGTAGATTCCAAGCCGGTCACGCTATTCACCCATCATGACTCCACATGAGTAATGAAGTAATTTATATTGACTTAATGCTATATAAACTGTGATTACACCCTTAAAAGAAAGACAACATGACTGTATTTACTGAAAATCCCAAGGATCTCAACTTGTTTCCAGAAATTGCATTTGAATGCTACCCTGTTGAATGCCTGTTCTGTCAATGGGAAGATTGCTGCTCTCGCGTCAAAACTGTTTGTCGAAAATCTGACAGTGGCAACATTGTCCATCACTATTGTTGTTCTATTTGAATGGATGATTAAAGAGCTATACTAACCCGTTTGAATCTCCGCGCCATTGAAAACCTCCCATTTATTTGAGTCACTAGATATAACTTTCCGATCATCAAGTCAGTCCCTGCATGTTATTGTGATCTATCATCTACCAAAATGTTCTGTTTTCAGTTGACTTCGATTTTTATGTTGAAGACTGATTCACGTGATACGGTAAATATCACTGGCATTCTGCACTCTAATGTTCCATGTCCAACAAGCAGTAAACTTGTGTGACTTACTGTAGTTAGTTTGCCATCTAAAGATCACTGATATTCTGCACTCTATAGTGTTGGCCTTGTGGTTTTGCGACGAACTCATAGTGTTGCGGAAAGATATGCGTAAGTTTGAACCTAAATGGCATATTTCGTAATTTGAAATCTATCGCTATTTTTTTTCTAACCAAAAGACTTGAATACTTCCGTCTGTACGATAAAGCGAAGTCAACTTATCATCGGACTCGAATTGAGGAAGCAGACAACAAAAAGTTATTTAACATCGTTTCTGAGCTGTCTTGTACCAAGGCATTACAACCAATAATATTCCATGTGGCATCCCTGTCAAGTACTTCGAAACCAAGGTCTCGATGCTTCGGAACTAGCTGGGTGCCCAGTTCGACGAATGCAACAATGAGCTGCCGATTGAAATAATAAGAAGGCTGTCGGTCTTATCATGTTGGATATATCAGCAGCATTTGATAGAATCGACCATGAAATGTTGTTACATAGACTGGAATTTCGTTTTGTCATCGGAACAGCTCTAGCTCGATTTAAATCATACATTCCCAATCGCCATCAACATGATGTCTGCAACATCTTGTATGTCACATTTAAAGTACTGTGTCCCAAAAGGATCAGTTGTAGGTCCAATGCTATTCACATTGTATACAGCTCCATTAGAGGATGTCATAATTAGCTAGATTCTCGATGTAGATAAGATGCATAGGTGTTTGGTCAGTACCTTTGTTTGTGATTTGCTGCACAAAAATGTACCACACTCTATTGATGAATACTGCAATGTGTTAATTAAACTATGACTGCAATACAAAAATACCAGGATAATTTATGTGTACCTTCTGTACATGTTGAAACATATTATGGTAAACAATCAATGACATGCACAGGTGCAATTACATGGAATTCAATACAATACGGTACCAGAAATAAACTGTGAAGATAGCGGTTCATAGCATCATTACATAAATATTTATTGAAAGAGTATACCATATAACAGTGTAAAGTTTAATGTAATATATGCCTTCCTTGTATTTTGCCGCTCAGAGATAGATGGGGGGGGGGGGGGGAAACAAGGGTAGAGCTACTTTTTCTATTTTTATTTGCATCCTAAACTTGTACCATTATTTACTGTTTCCAGGGGTCAGACACGATTAGCATTGCTATTTTGTGATTCCTGTTATCCAATCTGATTGTTTGCTTCTTTGTATTTACATTTGTGATGTCATTTTTCTCTTCTCTTTTTGGTCGGGTAATAAAATATATCGTATCGTAGCGTGTATTTGCAAGAATGTTTACTTTTCATTATACAAGAATGGAAAAATTTGCAAACTGTTAGACAAAGCCTGTATAGAGAAATTAATACATATATTTGTGACTTCCTGGCTCGATTACAGCAATGGCCTATTGTATGGAATTTCAAAATCCCAGGTATATTGTGTGCAATCACTTTAGAATGCTGCATCCTGTCTCGTCAATACACGTAGTGTTGACCATATTACTCCTGTACTCATTGACTCAAAGTGGCTTCCAGTTGAGGTCAGGATTAATTTCAAAATCCTACTGATCACTATCAAAATAATCAACCATGTGGCACCATTATACCAGTCAGATTTAATTAGTATATATGTTTCAACACCAAATCTTTGTTTTGCTGAAAAGCTACTCATAGTCCTACCACATGGCAATTTTAAAAAATCTTAGGGTCAGATGGCTTTTCAAGTGCAAGCACCCTCTCTGTTGAATTGGCTTCCATTTGAAATAAGAAAGACCATTGACATTTTAAAACTTAGTTTTAAAGACATATTTTCAGACAACATTTCAAGTAATATAGGAAGTGGTTGATCTTAACTGGTTGTTTTCTATACTATATGAATGATTTTACTAGGTATATTTTTATATGTATTGTGTATTTTTTTCCCAGTATGCGTGTTGTTATTTCTTTCCTCGTTTATTAACCTTTGCCATTTTAATCTGTACAATAGTATACATTTTATGTTTCAACACCAAATCTTTGTTCTGCTGAAAAGCTACTCTTACTCTAACAATTTTAATAAATCTTATGGCCAGAGGGTTTTTGAAGTGTGTGCACCGTCTCTGTTGATTTTTAGCCGTGGTCAACTGTAACAGCATCAAATGTAAACTGCATATTTTGCAGCTATGGCAGAATCAATAGAGACTGATATCATCATATGGGGGACGGAATCTAAAATTGGCAGTTCTATACAAACAAGTTAAATATTTTACCCTGATTACAATGTCATCAGGAGAGACAGGACAATACATGGAGATGGCATCTTTATCGCGACATAAACATCCATGATCGTAGCCGGAAATCAACAAAACTGATAGCAGGTTGAAATTAAAATAACTGGTTCAAAACCTTTCCTTGTTGGTTGCTTTTATAAACCACCAGACACCAAGATCGATAAAGTGGACCAACTGGAAACCGCTATGTCAAACCTAACTGGTACAAAACAATCTTGTAATGTCCTACTAGATGGCAAAACAATCTTGCAATGTCCTACTAGGTGGCGACTTTAACCTTGGTGACATCATATGGGAAACACAGTCAATTCATCAAGGAAGTCACACAACTGGTCTGTGTAACAAGCTACTTCAAATAGCAGCAAACCTTTCACTAAAACAAACGGTAAATAAACCAACTTGAGGCGTTAACATCTTAGAGTTACTGTTCACATCAAAACCTGAACTTGTAAATAGATGCCTAGTAATACCAGGCATAATTGACTACGATATTCCAACTGCACTCATCGATCTTAAAGCAACATTCAACTGCAGAAAACCAAGGAAAATTTACGGATTCCATAAAGCCGATCTCTACAAAATGAGGGATGAAGTTAACAAGATAGATTTTATTAAGAAAGTAAATAAATAAATAAATAAATAAATAAATAAATAAATAAATAAATAAATAAATAAATAAATAAAAGGAACAAAACCCGAACCTTACATCGAATGACACATGGATCTTTTTAATAACAGGTCTACTACAAATTATGAGTGACCACATACCGACTAAAATGACATCCACCCGGTAGCATTCGATTCATTCCACACCAACACCAACACAAATTGCATATTACGGAATTCGTGGTAAAAGTATAAAGTGGATGGAATCCTTTCTAAACATGCGATAACCACAGACAATAACGTGTTGATGTTGATGGAGAACTTTCAACACTAATTGTAGTTGACCCGGGTGTTTCACACGGTACCGTATTAGGACCTATTCTCTTCATTTTCTATCAAAATGACATCTGCGAATATTTCCAAAGATACAAATCTTCGACAATCTGCAGATGACTGCCGTTTATACAGGCAAATCAACTATCTGAACGACCCTTTTCAGCTGCAAAAAGATCTACATTCTCTCGTCTCTTGGACTGACAAGTGGAACATAAATTTAATTCATCTAAATTTTACATAATTGATACACAGCATCCTCAAACACAAACCGTATACACGTCTATCATATCAAAGAGAATGCCCTTTGAAACTGTAAAACATCATCCGTATTCGGGAATTGGACTATCAAATGACATTAACGGCATAGTAGCTATATGCCAACAGAACATTAGAATTTATACGCTGGAACTTAAAATCCGCACCAAAAGACATCAAAATAATGTACTTGTCATATTTAACATTTGTCCGTCCCATCCTAGAAATTATGCTTGTACCTGTGACCCGCATACAACTACTGACAAACATGACATTGAAATGGCTCAAAGACAGACAGGCCCGCTTTGTTCTTCAACGCTACACCAAAACTGACAGTGGTACAGCAATGCTAAAGGAGCTTCAATGGGAACTATTAGAAAACAGGTAAAAGTTTCCCAGGCTAACCATGGCATATAAAGCACAAACTGGAAAAGTTGAATTACCAACAGAACAATACTTCAAATGTACAACAAAATCAACCAGACCATCTCATTCACACAGTCATGATCTTCAGTAGTTAAGAATGCTTTATATTCCACATAATTTAACACAAATGTACAATAAAATGTCAGAGAAGAAAGGCAACAAATGACTTTAAAATTCCTTGTCGTTTAAAAGTTCTTTCGATAAAAATTTCAGAAGACACCCAGTAGATTAAGTAGATTAAAACAAATCACATTAAAATAGAGAGTAAACTGTCCTGCAGCGAAACCTAGCAACTCAACTTGAAATCATCAAATTAAATAATGTCTAAAAAGATGCGTCTTCAATCCACTTTTGGACATGTGAACAGTCTTAGCGCTACAAATATCAAATGGTAGTGCATTCCACAAAGAAGGTGGGCAAACTGAGAAGGCTCTTTGTCGGTATGTTTGTTAAAGTTGCCACACAGTTGAATTAGACACAGCTTCTCGGCTGATCTGACAAGACGCGTAGCGGCATTTTGAAGAGTCTGTAAACAGTTAATTTGAATTTGAATTATTCCATACAAGAGACTATTACAGTAATCAAGGCGGGACGTTACAAATGCGTCGATTATATTTTCTGTAGTTGTTTTGTCCAAAAGTCGACGAATCGTTCCAATTATGTGCAACGCGAAATAACCATTTCTACATATCTGACCAATTTAATTAGACATGGAGACATCGCTATTTAGAATCACGCCTAGATTCTGAACTGAAGAGGATGGAGTGATATCAATCCTACCAATCTTAAGGCTAGTTAGCTCTGATACATCTGATTCTAGGCGTGAGGAGGAATGAACAACCTCAGTTTTATCATCATTGAGTACCAACATATTGGACATCATCCAGCTACGAATATCGGCGACGCATGCCTCTACATCAGCTACAACTTCGTCAGGCATATTGCAAATAACATAGATTCCAGAGTCGTCAACATACATCATGTAGTCGAGGTCATTAGAGAGAGAATTACATCTTTTTTGTCACTTAATGCAAGCATAATATCATTGTGGATGCGGAGGAGCGCAGGTTCAGTACTGTGATTGACTCGATATGTGCTTTGACACTTGGTGTATAGCTAAAACTTGGCGAGATGATCATTTAGCTGCTGCGCGACAATTCTCTCAAGAACTTTCAACAAGAAAGACAGATTGGATACGGGCCTATAATTTTTTTTTTCACTACATTGTGGTCAATATCAGGCTTCTTCAACAAAGCATAAATGGTTGATGATTTTGAATGGCTAGGGACGGTGCCAGACGAAAGTGAAATATTGTATAAATGAGCTAAAAAAGGCGCAAGAGAGTCTATACAGTTCTTTACAAGGTTTTTTGGAAGGATATCAAGTTCACAGTCATGATTTTGGAGACAACCGCTTTACTAGCGTTTTAACTGACACAGACTCAAACTCAGTGAAAATGTGATTTGGTAGTTGATCATCACTATTGACTGAACAAGAAGTCCGACACGAAGCTTTGATACCTTCACTTCAAAGAATTTGAGGAATTTGGATGGTACTTGGATGTCATTTTGAAATGCGTTTGAATTGGATGCCTTGGTACTTGATAACTCAGTAATAATATTACATAATCTTCTGTTGTCTCCTTCATTAATGCTAGTCCGATGCAAAGCTGACTTTACTTCATCACAACGACGGAAATATTCAACCTGCTTAGTACAGAAGATTTGCCGATCGATTTCGAGTTGCGATGTGCGCCACTTATTTTCGAATTTACACACTTCTCTTCTCATGATCAATGACAATAGTTCCTCACAAAACCATGGGCCACGCACTTTCTGGGTGATGACTTTTTCAGTTATAGGGACAATCGCATCTAATACCTTCTTAACAGTTTCATGATAAAATTCTGACAAGCATTCGGCGTTCATGACAGGTGGACAGTCCGCAATGCTATAGTCTACGATGCTGACCTCAAGTTTGTCATGCAAGTCAGCCTTGTCAATTGTTCAGAAATACCATCACCACATGTTGAACTTGCCATTTGGTGGTCACTGAATTTTCAAACCTAAATAACGATACTGTGATCGCAGATTAGAGATACGTCGACCCTGATAAAGTGCAGGAACTGATCATTCGATCAAGTTATCAGCAAGTCAAGAGTATAGCCCTTGCTATTGTAGGTTCGGATACATTTTGTTGTAAACCCATAGAATACAAAAGGTCGACAAACTTCTTTGTATCCCGTAAGTCGGTATCTACAAAATAAAAAATTGAAGTCACTTGCGAATAGAAAGTGGCCAGACGATGGTACAGCTGTTTCCAGGCGCGTTGAGAATTCGGAAATAAACTCGCCGATGGTAACTTTATTCTTTGTTGATTTTGGAGGATGGTAGACGACAATTAAATGCAGACATTGACTCGACGATTGAAAAATGATGTCTAATGCTTCGAAAGATTGAAACGAAGATGATCGCTTCTCAATGACGGGAAGGTTGGAATGGGCTAACACTGTTACTCCACCCCCTTTTTCTCTTTGAATGAGGCTGCTGATAGATAGTGTAGCCGCTAACCGAAGAGAGAAACTCGGCAATAAATGGGTCATCCTGACTTTTGAGCCAAGTTTCTGTACTGGTTATTTTAAAGATGTCCAAATTTCCAGTCAACAATGTCGATATTACAGCACTGATTTCCCCATTAATAGAACGTACATTCCCCAGACCAGCATTTAGTTGTAATTTCTGGAAGCATGAAGAAACTCTCGGAATTATCACTAGAACAGAGTCACGTTTGTTTTGAACAAGGTGTGCACTCCTAGGTGTTATTATGGTACGAATAGGCAGCGACTCAACATAAGTAGCATCAATGGAGATAGGAATTTGCCGTAGTAGCCTGTTCCGCACCTCAGATCTTTTGACCCAGGACAACGATTACTAATAATAGTTGGAATCGAAAACTTAGGTTTGGAGTGTTTGCGTCCAGCTGTACGACCACGATAACAAAATGAAGACTTGAAGGAAGGTTTTGCAAACCGCATACGTTTTGCCATCTACTGACCCCTTGACAGCGACTGGGTAGACTGATGTACGCATGACCAAGACCTGACAGCCATGATGGGTCGAGAACTGCAATATATCAGTACATGAAAAAGTTAGCTAACTTTCTGTCTCAATAGATGAATACAACGCTGCAACAGTTCATCGTTCGGTTCCAAGTATCACTATAAAACAATTGTCATAAAATAACAGTAAAACGGTGACACATGGACTCTAAAATCGAATAATACTGCAGACAAAATCAACAGTTAGGTGGGCAGCCGATCAACAGCGCCATTAAAATTTAAATCATTCATTCATCTGCCAATGTGAAGAGAATCAAACCACAACAACCTGTCATGTCATTGTATATCATTTATTGAAATAAAACAAATCTTAAAATAAATAACGACGCAAAATCCGAGCAGATTAGTTGTAGATACAAGCCTTGTTACACTGTTAGATATACTTGTTGTCGTGTCATTGAACGTATCAAAAATTTAAAAAGTACATCAATCAACAGAACATTTGTCGCAAAGATAACTTTGATTAAAAATCCAGGGACATAACATAAATGCTCATATATCCTATAAAGCATATTGGAATAGTTGTTAGTTTGTTATTTGCATTATTAATGATTTTGTATTTTGACTTGCGTGTTGACACTTTTGTGTTGTACAGTAATTGACAGTAAATATCATTTCCCTTGTATACCTGAAATATTGTCATTTTCACTCCTTATGAGGACACGTTTCACTGTTAATTTCAAAAGACTATAGAGCACTGTATGCAACTCTTGTTTATAGACATATACTTTCTTTTCCAAATTTTAGCATTTCTTCTAGATTTCGTCACAACTAAAACCTGTTTTGTGTGGACTTTTATTTGTCATTTGAAAGATAGCATTGTACTTGTCGATTTAGTGATATTTTTCCCCGTCTTAATGAGTTTATATCTCTAATTTTCATTGATCAGAAAATACACCATTATATTACGGTAAAGGTATATAAAATTATCAATGTTCCAGCTTGACTACAACTTTGAGATTAGAGAGCCTTCAGTAATTACAGGGGGGCAGGGAAAATCAAACGCTGACTAATTCGTAAAATATTACCCTTCCCACTTCCTTCTTGATAAAAAGTGGCCCTCCCTCAAATATATGTCCTTAAAATATGACCCTTCCCTGTTAAAGTAGTTCAAAACGTGGCTTAAAATGCTGTCAGAAATGTAAAGGGACACAAGTCTCACAATCATTGGTGAGGATTTAATCCCACTGCTGCCATCAATGTTGAAAGTTTTAAAAGCATTGATTATTAGCCATTACTGCAACCATTAGATGTGTGTGAAGAAACTGCATTAATAAATACCTGTGCGCTGAGCTGAAGACCACAACTCATAACGATTTGATTGGCACACTCCCATCATTGCCGGGACCAAGGTCATGATCTCCACAACATTATTCATAGTATCTTACCAAACTGTTCCAGTTGAACACCTGTTAGACCTAATCATCTCCTCACACCACAACTGACAAATACTCCATTACGTTGGTTGTCAGCAACTATTTGATCGATATAGGCTAATGTCATTGGTACCTAACCGTAACCCTAACTCTAACCCTAACCCTAACCCTAACCCGAATGGCAACAATTGGTTTGGAACTGATGGCAGCAATGGAATGACTAAAAAAGAAAATAATGCAGTGCTATGCAATACAGTGAGTAAAATAAAATACGACCCTCCCCCTAATCATATTTCCTAAAATATTTCTGTCCCCTGAGAGATGATTTGTAAAACGTTACCCCCTAATCCCCCCCCCTGTAAATAAATCTCTCCTCTGTGACCTTTCGAAAGATCAGAATGGCTTCCCAGCTGTTCTACATGTACTATATAGCACTACTCTTACTGGACTTTGTATTTGGACTTCTTTTCTGGAGCTTTCACTATTGATTCGACTAGAGTTGTGCATTTTGACTTGTTGTGCTGTGCTTCGGGAATGAACTGGTATATACTTTGTTTGGTTGTTAATGATGACCATGCTAACCATCAGTTGTAATATGTCAATATCTGCTGCACATACAATGTTTGTAACCGAGTCACATGAAAAGTGTGATATGACCCCCACACAATAGCCCATTCCCATAGTAATATGCAAATTAGGGCTAAAAATATGTCTTTTTGGTCAAACCTATAATTCTAAAAGTACTCAGCAGATTGGCTGAAGTTTAACAGGGGTGCATCTGTGGTGTATCGATGAAGAAATGATAAGCATATAATGATCTAATCAATATTATGCAAATTAGGTGTAAACGTTCATTTTTGGTCAAAAATGTATATCTCAAAAATACTTGGTCAATGAGACTGAAACTTTGTGAGATGTTTACTAGAAGTGTTATTCTGCAGATTTTCTTCAAAGTATTTTAACACAATTGGCCCTAGCAACAATGACCATGCCCTTAGCAACAACTGAATGGCAGTTTATTTTGGTTAAATAAGAACATCATCTGGTAGGCAAGTGAGTAAACAATCAAAAATATATGCAAATATCCCTAGCAACCATGATCACGCCCATAGCAACAGCCAAATAAAGACGTATAGTACCTTTTAAATAACTACGCCTAAAGACTTAGAAACTCAGGTTGTACCCCTTTAATGGGGTCTGATTTCTTTAGGTGCGAATAACTCCTGTGTTTCTGTTTGCCATGGTACTTACGTTTTACCATCTTCAATTGTCATCATAGTACTTCAGATTACTACAGTCGGATAGAGAAGACCAGTGAGGGCGGAGTTACACAATATATCTCACAGTCTAGTGCATTCACATCCTAAGTATTATAGACCGTATTTAAACAATCAACAGTCACTATTGTCATCTGTGTTGTTAACAAGCCTTATAAATAGTTCGTTGTCAGTTTATATAAAAGTAACATTTAGTATTTGTCTTGTTTTCCTTGGACATTGGATATCATAACAAAGTGAATAAAACAATAACAAAACATTGACACCGTGGATACAAACTTATAAGTTTTAGTCATATTCAGAAAGACATTGCATTTAAAGTAAACAAAGGCAAAGAAAGAAGTATGTGAAGACATCCTGTATTCTCATACAGATCATCGTTAGTATAGTATTTATAGGGAACCATAGCGGACAATGTCAGTGTAACTTTTATTAAGTTGGATCATTGTTAATTTTGATTTGTTTGTTTATGTTTTGTATCAGTCTGGTGATACACCACTCCATTTGGCTTCTAAATATAAAAGAACTGAAGTAGTACGATTTCTTCTGGAAAGAAAGGCGGATTTCGATTTGAAGAATAAGGTAAAAATTATCTTCTTTTAAACACAAAAATACACTGTTTATACCATGACACTCATGGAATGTATGCATACATGCATATATGTACATGTATGTATGTATGTATGTATGTATGTATGTATGTATGTATGCATATGTGTGTGTGTGTGCGTGCGTATGTATGTATGTATGTATGTATGTATGAATGAATGTATGTATGTATGTATGTATGTATGTATGTATGTATGTATGTATGTATATATGTATGTATGTATGTAGGTAGGTAGGTAGGTAGGTAGGTAGGTGTGTGTATGTATGTATGTATGTATGTGTGTGTGTATGTATGTATGTATGTATGTATGTATGTATGTATGTATGTATGTATGTATGTAGGTAGGTAGGTAGGTAGGTAGGTAGGTAGGTAGGTGTATGTATGTGTGTGTGTATGTATGTATGTATGTATGTATGTATGTATGTATGTATGTATGTTTCACCCGCACACGTGTGTCTGTCTGTCTGTCTGTCTGTCTCTGTCTGTCTGTTGAATTGACAAATTTTTTTCAGTAGTATTGAATGAATTGTGTACAAGTATTGAATGGGGCATTTCTGTTTATTTTTGCAATTGTATTTGTGTTAATCTAGAAAGGGGAACGACCATTTGATGTTACATGGTCAAGCGAAATAAAACGGCTGTTGATGCACCATATGAAGGTAAATACAAGTACATATGTATATTTAATTTCATTTACATTTCATCGTATGTCCTATTCAGCACTTATAGCAGTGATATGCAATACCTATATGATTCGGATGTTTTTAAAATTTGTACCTTTGCAATATATAAATGCATGATTCCCCAGAGTATAATTTCAAAGATACATTTTTTGAGTTAAACAGTGTGAAGTTGGCTATAATTCTATTTGACGATATTTTTGAAATTATAGTTGAAATGAAAAAATTAGATAGTGGATATGCTAATAGAGTATGTAGAATAATTAGTCTGTAATAGTAGATTTAATATGTTTATGTATTTTATAACAAATTAATTATATTTCTCTTCAATTACTGAATATACTACAATTTAACCGAATAATGAGTGATACTGTTATTTCTTACACATCAATTTTATTCATTAAACTATTTTTATAGACATAATGTACTTGTACAAACAAGATTCTAAAACTCTGCTCTGGTTTGATTTATTTTCATAATATCCATAGTCTGTGTATGTACTTAATAACAAATTCATATTTGGAATATTTAAACAATAATGTACGCCCTCCCAACCCATAATGGACGAAAGCAAACTTTGAACGCCATAATGGGCGAGGCGACAGCCGAGCCCATTATGGAGTGCAAAGTTTGCTTGAGTCCATTATGGACTGGGAGGGCATACATTATTGTTATTATTTTATAGTTTTGCCAATTCCAGTGAATTTGTAGACCGAGAAACGCAAAACAACGTATAATATACACAGCGCTGAACATCGTCTGCCATGTTTGGCCCGGAACCTGAATACTAATCATAGCCACACATGTACGTATACGTACACACACATATGTATACACTTCAATGAACTGCTGTGAACACAAATTTTTTTCATGAATGCGTTGTATTTTTAAACAGTAGAAATGACAATCATAAGTAACAACATACATTTCGAAAAAATACCTAGTCGTATGAAGGAACAGAATAATTTAAATCTCATCTCCATGTAGTACATATATGCCATGTACGACGCGACGTCCCAACACAGCCAAGTAACGCAGTAACACTGACAGTGGGTACGATCAGCTGATCATATATGAATATATTAGATAACATGCGTATGTAGCGCAACATTCAAAAAAATTCTTATGGTGTTTACCCCATAATTTCCCTGTTCTTAAATACCCACCTTACAGACATAAGCTTGTATTGTTATGCTCGTTCCGGGGCCGCGATGCCCAATAATGGAGTACATTATCAGTAATAATGTACAGCGATGACGTCACAAAATTCACTGGAATTGGTAATGCTATAATATAATAGCTAACAATGAAGTGCAGTGATTGAAACTCTAAGTATATAATTGTATATACAGTTTAATCCTTTCAACAATCCAATTAAATTATTCATGCTAACAATGTTACACTTGGTTTTTAAATTATTATTCATCCTTCTTGTATTTAATTATTATTTTATATTCATATTATAAATTTCATTATTATTTATGTAAAACTATTCATTTATTTAACTTTGACAATAGTCAGGCAGTCTACACAGGTGACAAATGCTTATAAACGTGGATCCCCAAATATAGTAAGAATATAATGTGTTAAATAACAACATAAATTATTTACCTTGCTTGCACTATACTACAATTGTCTGAATATATTATGTATTTCACTCTTATAAAGCAACAAGATTACCAAGAACTGATGAAAGAGCCTGGAGTGAAACAGAAGAAATGCAAACTATTTTTATGTGGCTATGCAGCTGTTGGAAAATCTACATTGACTAAGTCATTGCAACGGGTATGTTTATAATTATCATTGTAAAACCAGTTAAATATATACGTAGTAAGTGTTTATTTATGTATACCAGGTATAACAGTTTTATGTACTGTAACAGAATAGAAATGGTGCACCTAATAAAACATAATATTATATACATAGATCATAGCTGAAGACTAAGTACTATCCAAGTCTATAAATGGTACACCTAATAAACCATACATATCATATACATAGTTCATAGCTGAAGACTAAGTACTATCCAAGTCTATAAATGGTACACCTAATAAAATAAACATATCATATACATAGATCATAGCTGAATACTAAGTACTATCCAAGTATATAAATCGTACACCTAATAAAACATACATATCATATACATAGTTCATAGCTGAAGACTAAGTACTATCCAAGTCTATAAATGGTGCACCTAATAAAACATACATATCATATACATAGATCATAGCTGAATACTAAGTACTATTCAAGTCTATAAATGGTACACCTAATGAAACATACATATCATATACATAGATCATAGCTGAAGACTAAGTACTATCCAAGTCTATAAATGGTACACCTAATAAAACATACATATCATATACATAGATCATAGCTGAAGACTAAGTACTATCCAAGTCTATAAATGGTACACCTAATAAAACATACATATCATATACATAGATCATAGCTGAATACTAAGTACTATCCATGTCTATAAATGGTACACCTAATAAAACATACATATCATATACATAGATCATAGCTGTAGACTAAGTACTATCCAAGTCTATAAATGGTACACCTAATAAAACATACATATCATATACATAGATCATAGCTGAAGACTAAGTACTATCCAAGTCTATAAATGGTACACCTAATAAAACATACATATCATATACCTAGATCATAGCTGAATACTAAGTACTATCCAAGTCTATAAATGGTACACCTAATAAAACATACATATCATATACATAGATCATAGCTGTAGACTAAGTACTATCCAAGTCTATAAATGGTACACCTAATAAACCATACATATCATATACATAGATCATAGCTGAAGACTGAGTACTATCCAAGTCTATAAATCCCTTTTAATTTTTCTGTTGTCTTTCACAAAACTCTTTGTAGACCTCAGACTGCATTACGACACAGCAGGGACATATATGAATACCGATGCAATCTAATCAATCAATGCATTTTGCAAACAGTACATATTATACACTCGGTCGCCTTAATTCTTTTCTTCACGAAAAGTGTTTTTTGTAGAAAGAGTGTAAGAGCTCAGACCCCATTCTGACTTATATGTGGATACTGGTACTATCGAACCAATTGTAAACACTACATATCACAGACTCGTTCACTTTAATTATATATCCAGAATAAAATTTCTTGTAGATATCAAACCACCTGTGATATTCCAAAAACAGGGATTAATGTAAACCTCGGTGAAATTTATTGGGATTTGTTTACGTTCTGGAATTTACCCCAACAATCTGAATACTATGTTTCTCATGATGTTTATTTTTATTTTCACAAAACTCTTTGTAGGAAAAGTGTCCGACCTCAGATCACGACCCCACACCAGGGATTGATGTAAATACTGTTAAAATAAGATCCAAAGATGGTAGTCATGAAGAGTTCAGCTCTTGGGATCTGGCAGGTCAACCTGAATATTATGTGACACACAATATGTTCATTGCAGCTGTGTATTCTACATTCATTCTACTCTATATAATAGCTGATGAGGAGAATGGTAAACTAGTGAGGCCAAAGACCTTGAAAGAAAGTCAGAAAGAAAAGGTATGTAATACTATCTTAAATATGGTATTTGTGTATTTGTTTTATTTATACTTAATAGCATTATAGAGTATTTGCATAGGTCAGTACATTTTAGTCGGAAAGTAGTAATTTTATGACTACTACAGTTGATAAGTATGTAACGTTTTTGACTTCATCTGGTATCTTAAATTGGATAAATGCAAAAAACGTTATTTTAGAACTCAAGAAACTAACATTCAACAGAGGAAATATTATTTGAATACATAATTTTTTATATAAAGCAGTATATGATAATTTAATAGATAATTTCAAATGCCATTTTAAAAGTTAAAAGGTTGAATACACTTATATGCCTAAATCATATGTGTGTCTGTGTGTGTGTGGGGGGGGGGGTGTTTATTTTAAATCCGTGATTATATCTGTATATTTGTTTATAGGTACTGACGTGGCTGAGATTTATCAAAGCAACCAATGCATCAATTCAACAAGATTCAAACACAGCGAGTGGTCCTTCGGCTAAACCATCAGTGATACTAGTAGCAAGTAGAGCTGACCTGGTAAAACCAAATCTCAAATATGAAGGTATGTGAAATTTAAGAACCTCTACATATAGTTCGAGAAATCCAAAGACATGTCCTACTTTCATGGAAGAAAATATTAGTGTATATATATGTTGGACAGACTAGTGTTCAGTCAGACTGCACGCTAATTACGAAATCTCAAAAGTTTTCAGTAAACAGACAGAACAACACATGGAGATAACTAACCATGTTTATTTGTGTGTGTGTGTGTGTGTGTGTGTGTGTGTGTGTGTGTGTCTGCCTGTCTGTCTGTGTATGTCCAGCCGTCAACCTGTCTGTCTGGCTGTCTGTATGTCTGTCTGTCTGTATGTCTGTCTGTCTCTGTCATCGTTTTCTCAAAAACAACTGAGTAAATTCAAACGAAATTTGGTGCACACATACGTTAGGGTAATGGCTAGAACTGGTTAGGTTTTGGGTAAACATTTCATGGATATTAGTGAATCATTTCCACAATTAACAATTTTCTTTACTAAGGTTAGATCTTAAGACCACACACATCAAATTCAATATAATTTCATATATACATTGATGATTACAAAATCATGTTTTGTATTAAACTTAATAATATAGCTTGTACTTTTAGTTAATCATTTTCATATTTTAATGATCTTCAGTAGTTATACACGCTTCAAATTTAATAGAATATGACACATACTTCAAGCAGAGTACGGACCACATGTGCCAAAAAGCTTGTAGATGTAGGTTTTAGTTTTTAACCACTTCCATAGTGAATGATTTTCAGCAATTATGCTATATATGAAAAGTGCAAGCTTCAATTTCTATATAATTTAGTATATAAACTCATGGTGCCAGAGTGCACCTGACTCATAAAGCTTTCTTTGGGTAAAGCTAACATTTGTCTCGTGTGAGTCGTAAATAGTTGGAAAATCCTCAAGCTACCTTTGAGTTCCGTTCACTATATGGTGTTAATCTTACCTTTTCTTAGATTTCTTCATTTCTCTCACCGAGTGTCACTTTATCTAATGGCAGCGGTAGAGGGCGATGTTCATCGACGGCCAATCTTTGATTTCCATATTATTGACAAAAGTTGAAAGAGACATTGTTTGGGTAGTGACACTCTAGGTACTGCTGTTAACCGGAGACTTGAGACGTCTGATATCTCTTGAATTAATCTCGATGAAAGCAGAAAGGGAAAATTGACAGTGTTGGAAAATCAAAAACATTACATGTGCATGTATTAACAAACTTTACATAAGTTAACACTTTGCAATTTGTCTCATTGGGTTTGCATTTACATATCTCTATATCATCGTCGTAAACTCATGGACCTTTTAGTTTAATTTGGTCAGTTTCTTTGGCCTATGGGGGGGGGGGGTTGGAGTGGATTAGTAGTGGATTGGATTGCATACATGTATGTATGTATGTATGTATGTATGTATGTATGTATGTATGTATGTATGTATGTGTGTGTGTGTGTGTGTATGTATGTATGTATGTATGTATGTATGTATGTATGTATGTATGTATGTATGTATGTATGTGTGTGTGTCTGTCTGTCGGTCTGTCTATCTGTGTTTGTTTGTCTGTCTGTCTGTCTGTCTGTCTGTCTGTCTGTCTGCCCGCCCAAGCCCAACTGCCGACCCGTCCGTCAGTCCGTCTGTCTGTCTGTATGGGTGTATGTATGTATGTATGTATGTATGTATGTATGTATGTATGTATGTATGTATGTATGTATGTACGTACGTACGTACGTGTGTATGTTTATGTATGTATGTATGTATGTATGTATGTATGTATGTATGTATGTATGTGCGTACGTACGTACGTACGTACGTACGTACGTGTGTGTGTGTGTGTGTGTGTGTGTGTGTGTGTGTGTGTGTGTGTGAGTGTGTGTGTGTGTGTGTGTGTGTGTGTGTGTGTGTGTGTGTGTGTGTGTGTGCGCGCGCGTGCCTGGTGCCTGCTTTTTCTTCTTTTGTACATCCCATATTCTTCAGAGCTTCAATTGCCTTAATATGACGAATGTTAGTCACATTTATTTTCTAGTACAAAAATGTTGAATATAAATATTATTCCGACTGTACTATGGATGCCTGGATATCTCATAAATCAGTGTTGTATATTAAGTATGTTATGATTTGTTCTCTGCACCAACACTAGGTCACTACTATACACAGTTGAATTCAAACACACGAGTCATTCTACATTTGTAAAGTATGCCGACAACATTGACCTTACCACAGATTATGACAGCACAGTTAGCAAACAAGATATTTTGTTGATTGGTCAAAGCAACAACCTTTACGTTAATGTACATAACACTAATAAAATGGGTGATGGTTTTATTAGTGGTTGTCAGTGTACGGGAATATTTTGGTAAAGAGAGAAATTGTAAGAGTAGTTTTAAAAAAATACTTTGTTGACAGAGTTGGACCAGACAAATTAACCAACACCAGGTGATGGTATACGCCCTCACACAGTGTATACCGAATGTAAGAGTGTATACCAACACCAGGTGATGGTATATGCCCTCACACAGTGTATACCGAATGTAAGAGTGTATACCAACACCAGGTGATGGTATATGCCCTCACACAGTGTATACCAAATGTAAGAGTGTATACCAAATCAGCTGTTCATAAACCAAGTTATATACAACTGCCAAGGTGACGCATTGCGAGCATATTATACTAAACCTATCAGCATATTTAATACTGGTGCCTCTTATTGTTACAAAGATTTGTTGTCTATATCTAATACATCACTCTGATATTTTCGATTACTTCTCTGAAAGTGGTGGTCGGATTGCTTTGTTATTGGTGTGCATGTGCTTTGAGGAAAGCTAGTCAGTGTTGTTCATGTCATGTTGATACAAAATTAATCATTTTCTACGTTTAGTAATTTTGGTCAAAACAAAGCAATAACACTATCAACAATGACGTGGTGTTACAAATTGCAAAGGTGGTAATATTGCTGGGTGGACAAGTGAATTATCACTGAAAAGTTGCAGGAAATATTCTGTACTGTTCTGTATGTATATATGCATTGCATTGTACTGCGCTGTGCTGTGCTGTGCTGTGCTGTGCTGTGCTGTATTGTATTGTACCATACTGTACTGTACTGTACTGTACTGCACTGCACTGCACTGCACTGTACTGTACTGTACTATACTGCACTGCACTGTACTATACTATACTATACTGCACTACACTGTACCGTACTGTACTATACTGTACTGTACTGTACTATACTGCACTACACTGGCATTAAGAAGTCACAAGCTGTATTTCCCTCTCGGGGAGATGAATAATTCAGAGTTGAAAATTAGAATCATGACATTACATATAAACTGTACAATAATCATTTGATCATAGCCCCTGGCATTCGTTTCTTACTCAACTGTATAACCTAGAACCTCACTTAAATTCAGTAATCTGACATTAACGTCAGGAATACTGACATGTTCCCAAGGGAGTTTCAATATCGCGTAATTGGTTGATTTGTGTTTTGTAGGTGTGCGTTGGTGAGTTATCACTGTACTACACTTTGAGCAAAATACTGATCGTCTACACAACATATAGACGACCTTCCTAATCATTCTGTGTGTCCAGGGAAAATTATAAGACAAAGTTCCAACTTTGATTTTTGCTACCATTCTAGTAATGTCCTCACTACCTCAAGAATTGAAACAAATTGAATTTTAAACAGCCTATACAAACGTTTTCTTCACCGTCAGTATAGTGTTTAATGTCAGTCATTTGTGTCATAGACATAGGTCATTGCTTTATTTGAATGAGGGCAATAGCACATCTCTTTCTAAAAAATACTTTGTTTGCAAAACATTCAATTGTCGTTTTTTTTCTTTTTAGCACAAATGACCTGAGGTTCAGTAGTGCAATAGGGATAACCCGCGTCTGTCTGTCTGTCTGTCTGTCTGTCTGTCTGTCTGTCTGTCTGTGTGTGTGTGTGTGTGTGTGTGTGTGTGTGTAAACAAGTTAAAGTAAAAAAACGCTGAACGGATTGCCATGATATTTGGTGGGTGTATTACTTTTGGTGTCTAGTTGGGAAATTGTTCAAATAAAATGATCTCAACACCGGTTTGTGATATGGGTCAAAAAATGTGATTTTTGGTCAAAAAAGTTAAACTCAAAAACAACTGGGCAGATTAGGCTGAAATTTGGGTGAAACATTCTTCAGGGTAATTTTACTTAGAATTGTTGATGATATGATGGTCCTATCAGTGATATGCAAATTTGGGCTAAACATGTGTCTTTTTGGTCAAAAATCTATAATTCCAAAACGACTGAGCAGATTGGGCTGAAATTTAATGGGAATGTATCTAGGGATGTATGGACGAAGAAATATTAAACACACAATGATTCCATGAGTGACATGCAGATTAGGTGTAAACATGTTCATTTTTGGTCAAAAGCTTATATCTCAAAAAATACTTGGTCAGTGAGTCTGAATTTTTTTCCTGCAGATTTTCTTCAAAACATGTTGACAAAATTGGCCCTAGCAACTATGGCCATGCCCTTAGCAATAACAAAATGGCAGTATATTTTGGTCAAATAACAACATAATTTGGTAGGCAAGTGAGTAAACATTCAAAAGATGTACGCAAATACCCTAGCAACCATGACCACGCCCATAGCAACAGCCAAACAGTGGTGTATTTCACATAGAACAGGGATTAATAGACAATTGAATAAACATTCCAAAAATGAATGTATATTTTCCTAGCAACAAGACCACGCCCATAGCAACAGCCAAATAATCACATTTATTGCAAAGATAACAACAGGAATAGAAAGGCAAGTTACTAAACATTCAAAACATGTATGTAAATGTGCCTAGCAACAAGACCACGTCCATAGCAACAACCAAATCAATATATATATTGCGAAGATATCAAGAGGATTAATAGATAAATGAATAGACATTTAAATATGTATGCAAAGCTTCCTAGCAACAAGACCATGCCCATA
This sequence comes from Glandiceps talaboti, assembly GCF_964340395.1. Lineage (NCBI taxonomy): Eukaryota > Metazoa > Hemichordata > Enteropneusta > Spengelidae > Glandiceps > Glandiceps talaboti. Next base: position 3,428,552 of record NC_135567.1, on the reverse strand, counting down.
GCAACAGCCAAATAATCACGTATATTGCAAAGATAATATCGGGAATTCATACACAAGTGAGCAAAAACTTTCAAAAATGTATGCAAATATATCTAACAACATGACCACGCCCATAGCAACAGCTAAATGAAAGCGTATATCGCAAAGATAGCAACATGGTTGGATAGGCAACTGGATAGTCATTCAACAAATGAACACCTATTGTTAGCATGGACTAGCATATGAATAAACATTTTTTAAAACTGCACAGTTATGCTACAACGCCATTGGTGCTATTTGTGTCTTTTTGTTGGGGAGGGGTAGAAGCAGGCAGGTGTCAAATGGCATCAATTTTCCATTCCAGGAATGTCCCTCGTGCCTCAAAATTTAAAGCAAATTTAATATCTTCTATAATCACGACCTTTAGAGTCTATATAAAGGCTTTGTTTGCCATGAGTATATAGTTATAATGTCGGTTTACACAGTCTATATAAAGGCTTTGTTTGCCATGAGTATATAGTTATAATGTCGGTTTACACAGTCTACATAAAGGCTTTGTTTGACATGAGTATATAGTTATAATGTCGGTTTACACAGTCTATGTAAAGGCTTTGTTTGCCATGAGTATATAGTTATAATGTCGGTTTACACAGTCTACGTAAAGGCTTTGTTTGCCATGAGTATATAGTTATAATGTCGGTTTACACAGTCTACGTAAAGGCTTTGTTTGCCATGAGTATATAGTTATAATGTCGGTTTACACAGTCTACGTAAAGGCTTTGTTTGACATGAGTATATAGTTATAATGTCGGTTTACACAGTCTACGTAAAGGCTTTGTTTGCCATGATTATATAGTTATAATGTCGGTTTACACAGTCTATGTAAAGGCTTTGTTTGCCATGAGTATATAGTTATAATGTCGGTTTACACAGTCTACGTAAAGGCTTTGTTTGCCATGAGTATATAGTTATAATGTCGGTTTACATAGTCTATATAAAGGCTTTATTTGCCATGAGTATATAGTTATAATGTCAGTTTACACAGTCTACGTAAAGGCTTTGTTTGACATGAGTATATAGTTATAATGTCGGTTTACACAGTCTACGTAAAGGCTTTGTTTTACATGAGTATATAGTTATAATGTCGGTTTACACAGTCTACGTAAAGGCTTTGTTTGCCATGAGTATATAGTTATAATGTCGGTTTACACAGTCTATATAAAGGCTTTGTTTGCCATGAGTATATAGTTATAATGTCGGTTTACACAGTCTATGTAAAGGCTTTGTTTGCCATGAGTATATAGTTATAATGTCGGTTTACACAGTCTACGTAAAGGCTTTGTTTGACATGAGTATATAGTTATAATGTCGGTTTACACAGTCTACGTAAAGGCTTTGTTTGCCATGAGTATATAGTTATAATGTCGGTTTACACAGTCTACGTAAAGGCTTTGTTTGCCATGAGTATATAGTTATAATGTCGGTTTACACAGTCTATGTAAAGGCTTTGTTTGACATGAGTATATAGTTATAATGTCGGTTTACACAGTCTACGTAAAGGCTTTGTTTGCCATGAGTATATAGTTATAATGTCGGTTTACACAGTCTACGTAAAGGCTTTGTTTGCCATGAGTATATAGTTATAATGTCGGTTTACACAGTCTATGTAAAGGCTTTGTTTGACATGAGTATATAGTTATAATGTCGGTTTACACAGTCTACGTAAAGGCTTTGTTTGCCATGAGTATAAAGTTATAATGTCGGTTTACACAGTCTACGTAAAGGCTTTGTTTGACATGAGTATATAGTTATAATGTCGGTTATTTATGTTGTATGTCATTCTTTTCTTTCATTAAATTTCATTCATTGTTGGCCATTCATGTTAGATTTTTAGCTCTGCTGTCATGTTAGATTTTTTGTCTATCATTCATTAAAATACTTTCTAGTTTATATATGAATCACCATGTTTGTGTCCGTTTGTTTGTTTGTTTGTTTGTTTGTTTGCTTATTTGTTTGTTTGTTTGTTTGTTTTTTTGTTGGTCGGGGGGGGGGGATTGGACAATTTAATTTACCTTTCAATTGTCCATCAACAATGGCTTCACTGTATCAGACAAAATAATCCAACATTACCTATTAAATAGCCTAACATGTTGATTAAACTGATGGCATGAAAACATTACCTTAGGTATGTAATTTATTGGGTGAAAGTAAATGTGGGTGATTGTTCTATGATTGTATATATCTTTCCTTCCAGCTGATGCAGTTGCCGATGAAATTCTGAAAGAGGCCCAAGAGAAGTTTGGGAAGTACTTTGACATATCTGACGAACGATTCATTTTGAATTGTAAGGATATCGAGAGTGACGAAATGCAGCGACTGAGAAACTTGCTATGTGAGATAAAGGTATGGTTGAGTATAGTAAATAATTCTGTATTACACATATATATGCAAACTATCTATAACCCCGTTAATCTGATATTAATAACTTACAAATTAACAATTCCACTGGGAAAAGAATTGATCACTTATAATATTCACAGGTCTCAAAATACAGGCCATCAAACCTAACACCAGTTTCTTAAGTTTGGTGTCTATTAAGTCATGCCTTGTTCTGGAGATGTGCTGACATCTAAAACATTGTGAACATTTGCACAATTGTCTTGTTTCACTAGAAACCTAACTATATTATCGGAAATAGCATTTAACAATGCTCATTAGCAATACTGATTAGCCATAGCTGTGACCTCTTTGGCAATCATATACTTTGTCAAATCTTGACTTTTACATTATTTGTTTATTTCTTAAAGATGTGTACTGAATTGATGACAAGTTGGAATGGTCTTGACCTTGTCACATATACATACTATTAATCAAAACTGTCTAAGTGTCATGAAGTTTGATTATTTACAGAGATCAAAAGCTAGGATGATGCCATACATCTGTGAGGAGATACTTGAACAAAAAGACAAATGGATCACAGACGAAAGATTTCCTGTGATGTATTGGACCAACTACGTCAAGGCTGTTAAATCAATTAGTGAACGTAATGAAAGCTTTGAAGATGATTTCCTCAGAAATGTTACAAGCTACATCCATGATATGGGAGAGGTATGTCACTTTATATATATCTGGTAGTTATAGTAAAGTGCTTCACCTATATTGTTTTAACGGGACAGCTTTGGGTAACCAGCTGTTATTTTAAAATACCTGAGCATTATCCAAAGTTGATCTGTTAAAACCAATAATGAGCATAAAGATATGTAGTGTAATGAAGTTATACTTCGAATTCGATGAGTGTTTACACTAGAACGTACACCTTATTACCTACAGCCCTTTTACACAACTGATTACGCCCACCCACTGTCATGTAAATTCACAAATTCACTATATAAAGCACATATTGCACATCTCAGTCAAATAATCTGACATTTTTCCCCAATAATATGCGAATTCCATTAAGCTGGCAAGGACTCATAGTGCAACAACCTTAGAGAGGCTTCGGTAATTACAGGTGGGGGGGGGGGGGGGGGGCTGGTACATAAAATATTACCCTCCCCCAAATCGATGGTGTCTGAAAAGAGATCCTCCGTATGACCCTATGATCATCCTATTTAAATATTTGAAAAGCGTGGTGTAAGTGCGGTCAGAGATCAATAAAGGGCACTAAAATAAATGTGCTAAATGACTTAGTCCCACTGCTGCCACCACGTTGGAGGTTTTACAGGCAAACACCACGATAATTGGATACCATTGGCCGAGTTGAAGGCCAGGAAGTTAACTGACAAACACTATATGGGCTTACTCGCAATGATTGCCGGAACTGAGATCAACATTTCTACAACATTATCCTAATACATTGCCATCTGTTCCCGTTTTGTTCCAGTGATTCCCATTTCTCTTTTCACATCACAACTGACAATTCAAAATATGGTTGTCATCCTTAACTCTTCAAAACCTTAATTAGTCCTTTTAAAGAGTATCACTGCCTCCAAAATTGGCTTCACTGCATTTTCCTCTCTACACTCACTCGCGCTCACACACACACACACACACACACACACACACACACACACACACACACACACACACACACACTCTCACCCACTGTCACTGTTTTCTTCCAAACCTACGGGTTGAGGTGAAGTAGACCACTTCATTGTAGTATTCCTAACCCTAGGCCATGATTTAAGTCAATATTGCGCTCTTCATTACCATGGTTACAGGACGTAGGGTAAGGAAATTAATTTCAGCATAATTACCAAATTTGTTATTTGTGCTTCTGTCATTTACATACCTCATCGGGTTATACAATACAGTCCGTATCACCTAAAAGTATCATCAGGTTTATTCATGGGTGACTAGACTCACTGATCTCAGCGAGTCTACTTGCCCACAAATACACCTAATGATCATTTTGGTGAAACAGACCATAGTGTAAATACACAATGAAATAATATATTCGTCTATATATATAAAGCATTGTAAATACACACACACATCATATACGACTGTCAAGGTAAAACACAATTCTTGTTTGACATTACATAATACCTGATGGACCCTAACCGAGTTTGTAGCAGTTGAATGTAGAATGTAGTGGTAGTGATGAGACACCAAAATCACTAAACAATGGTAATTCTGTACAAATACCCACCTTTTAGCTTACTTTTGGGTGTCCCTCGGCTTCCCCTTGTGTATTGCAAAATATAAATCAATGCCTCTGGCACCCTGTTGCCTGTCCGACTAGTGGTCACATGACCTTGACTAGCCAATCCCCAGTATTCCTTGGCAAATCGACGAATTTCGTGGAATAGCTAAAGAACTCTGCGAGTTTTATCCTCTTGTGCAAAAATTGACACGAGTTATCCCCTAATAGCAGTGGACATCTCGCTGAATACCTCAGGATTCCAGCTAAGTCGTTCCTTTTTATTCTTGTGTGTTGCATCTACGTTTCGTGGACATCGTTTTTTTTTCTCAAGTTCATTGGCGCCTCATTTGGCTATCGGGCGCGATTGTTGTACTTGTATTTTTTTAGCATTTGAACTTCCTTCATAATGTCGGATCAGTCTTCCATAAGTAAGTGTGGCCACCCCATCATTGCGGGAGATGGCCGTGATATTTGTGCAGACTGCAGATCCTGTCGGCCTAACCAGACATGCGATTTCTGCAGTAACTGGACCGATCGTCAGTTGAAAAAGTTTTCAGAAAGACGTGGCGAGATCGATGACGTCATCCCTCAACGCACTACAGTAAGTACTTCCAAAGAAGGTATGTCTGTTTCTCCTATTCTGGAAAACTGCCTTTTTCAAGGCAACAGTTTTACCTCCATTAGGGATCCTGGAGTGCCTGCGGTTGTCGCCGCACCATCCCGGTCAAACCCACAAGGGGATTTATGCTCCACAGAATCCGATCTATTGCCCGATAGACGGGATCCGTATTACCTCCCTCGGCGTTCCCAGCCTGATGACAGACAGGTTCGCGTGATCAAAAATACGATCATTCAGGGAGAGGCAGAATGTATCCCCACTACAGAGGTCAGGGACATTTCCTTTGGTCAAGGTCAAACCACTGCTGTGGTACGTAGTAATTTACCACAGGCGGCAAATTCGAGGGGGCAGTCCAGATACCGGACGCCCATCGATTCTGTGACCGACCAAACAGGAGTACAACCCGGAGTTTATTTCTCTCCTTGGGGACACTCCTACATTCCTTATAACCAGTTTCCTGTGACAAACCCTTAGTATTTCCATCAGTATACAGGGGTTTATCCACCGATGACTGGGAACACTGCCTTTTTACCACAGGGAGCAGTACCCTATTTACCAGAGGGAACAGCACCCTCTATGGTACCCAGTGTTCCCAATGCCTGGCAGCAAACCATTCAACATGGTTTTCAAGGGCGGACTCCACCTGTTACTAACCTCACACTGGGCCTAGTGACAATGAGCCCCCACCCCCAGGGGAACCAGGAGGCCGAAGTAGGAAGTCAACCTCACCCTCTCGGCCGTCTCGTTCCAGTAGTAGGTCTACTACTCAGGATAGAGCGTCATCATCCGATCATTCCATCTCAGGGTCAAGACATGGTGATCAGTTACGCTTCCGACATAGAGACCTTCCAGATCATTTTGATCGTTAAGCTCGGTAAGGACGCAGGTCTCCACAGGTATCTAAGGATGTGTTGGAGATCCATGCCTCTGATGATGATTTTAGCGACATGGAATCCCATGCCGAAATATCAGTCGGGGCAGCCAGTCACTGTCCATCAGCGGCCACTACTTGTGACAAAGTGGGATATGAAGAGGTAATTTCATGGATTTACGAGCAGTTTCCCGACTGTAAATGGCCGGCTCCACCCAAGCCGTTTGAATCCCGAATGTTTCAGTGGCTGGGGGAGGAGTCGCGAGCGTCATCTTACCCTACTACATCTTTTCCTTGGGCTGATTCAGTCTCGTCTCAACAAGCACAAATTGAGAACAAACTGGCAGGTATGAACGACAGGGATCCCCTTCCACCGGGTCGATTCCCATGGTTCAAATCAAGGTCGAAGTCTTACCAGGTTCATACATCTGAACCATGGCTAGGGTATCCAACGTTGGAGAAGGAAGCAAGGTTAGTTGGTGACAACTAAACTGCTTTCACATCTTATATGGTTTCTTGCTCCTTCGTGAGGTCCTTGGGTGAATCGTTGTCTAAGAACATACGCATTCTATCACACCTGGACTGGTTTATCTCCACGGCGATTGAGTTGACTAAGAGTGGTCCTATGTTAGACACTCAGAGCAAACTCCTCTGTCTTTTTCGCTCAGTAGCGACGAGTGTGACTGATCTCACAGACTCATTATTATGTCAGCGGGCATCGCTCATTTTGTCAGAACATGATGCCTTCCTTGAGCGACTAGCACCGAAGTACACCCCAGAACTAAAACTAGATGCCAGGGCTAGCAAGACGAGCGATTCTAGAGTTTTATTTGGGGACTCGCTGAGCAAGATGGCTAAGCAAGTTCCGGTCGCAACTGAGAGGGGTCCAAAATTTACAAAACCCACTGAATTCCAGGCCACTGCTATGCCTCAAGCGTCTACGTTTACGCCAACTACAAGACAGCAACCACAAACTAGTGGATACAAGCATTGAAGTCAAAGTAAGAAACGCTCTCGTAAACCCAGAAAGGTTCTGGTTCAGGCTGCGAACACTAGACACACGAGTCAGCAGAGTAAGCTGTCCACTTCCTCGACCAATCAAACACAGGGGTCAGGATGTTGTCAGCTGTTCTCCTGACTTCCTTCCCGACAGGACCGTGAACCCCACGGACATTGGTCCAGTGGGGGGGGGGTATAAGTTTATATGCAAAACATTGGGAATGCATTACATCAGACGAATGGATTTTGTCTACCGCCTTGCTTAAATTAACTGACGACATCCTGTGGGGCATGGAGGAACAGAAAATCACTGTTCTTGCTGCAATCTATGATTTTTATCGGGATGCGTTTTATGACCAAACAGGGAATAGTTTGTCCACCGCAAGAGCGAGTAGACAAGATTGTAGTACTGGTAAGACTTGTAGCGAAACAAACCTGCATACAAGCCAAACTATTTCTGTCCCTGTTGGGTTTGATGAATTCCATCATCGACATTTCACCATGGGCACGCCTCAGAATGCGACCAATTCAGCTCTACATGTTGGCTCACTGGCACCCCAGTATCCAATCAGCAGAGTCTATGGTTCCCATCCTACCACCCCTGTTTCCGCACCTACGATGGTGGTTGGACAAAGAGGCAATGTTGGAAGGAAAACAATTGTCGAGTTCGAAAACAGATATTTTCCTTTTTACCGATGCATCCAAGGTGGGAAGGGGAGCCCATCTGGACCACCACTGGACCTCAGGTACTTCACTGCGGGACGAACCGGTACCTATTTGTTTCATATTCCGCGAAGCGCCGACTGTGCCTGAAAGGTCAACAACGGGGTCAAATTTGACAAGCGTCTAATGAATATTCATAAGGCAGTATATTACCGTCCGGTTTACAACGATTTTGTTCGTACTTGCCGCATGAGATATACATGTATGTCGACAGGCCCTATATTATTGTGCCAGTGTATTAATGTTTATGAATCAAGGAGATGCCTAAACTGGATAATTTTCTCGCAGTAGTCCTTTATTTATATCAGCGCTGCATTTTGGATTTTTGGCGCCGTCATTTTTAGAGACGACCAGCCAACATGTCGTAACATTGTATCAATTTCCAGTGAAAAGAATATCGATCGATACGTCCACTGTTGAGTTACAGTGGAAAGTTCGTTTGTATATTATTTACACACCTTGATATTTTGTCGTGTTAGGACCTTATATCTTACATATATCAGCCAACATTTGGTAGTTTTGATTTTAGGATGAAGTGCCCTTGTAATTCGTACTTTTTATAACATTTACTGACCTATTTTCGTAATTTCAAGCCTACTTTAAAGATGCGTGTTGGCGTAAATATCGTTAGTTTTGTCAACGGCTAAGAATACTTGACGATAAAATCATACTCAAATACAGATTACAATAATATAGAGTATTAATTCAAAATTCTAAAACGATACGAATTTAGCCTATTATACTCCGAAAATGGATGCAAACTTTGAAAATCATAAGTCGAAATTTGAAAAAATTGAACCGACGAGAAGTTCGCACCCTGTTGAATTCAGTAAACGCCATTGTGGTCTATGGGAAATTACGAAAAATCATGGCATCGCCGTGGATACTCGTCACCTCATAAAACCCCTCGATTTAACTTTTTTATTTTTCTGTTACTTCAACCAATATTTGAGATGACATGTCTCACTATGTCGCCCTAAAACTCTATCGTTTTACTTTTTCGAATTTCAATACCATTCAGGAAAAATGTTAAGTTTTCCGTCTTTCACTCGGCGGCCGCGTATTTTAGTACGCCAGGCATATGAATGTTTACGACTCTATGAAATTTTGAAATTATGTAACTATTGCTTTGATAATACCATATGTTATAGTACTGAACATCATGTACATGATACACTAAGTTTGACATTTGTATTCCGGTTTGCAGTGTAGTAAATATGACCGTACTCTTTGACTATGCTAAATTTAATTTACTGAGCCGTGAGCGCATCAGAGACGTGATTGCCCAGTGAAGGTGTATACGCGTAAAAGAAACAAAATAGGGAGTGTTCGATCTGCAGTGCTTGGGATCTACCATCCAGCCTCCATCATATCAACTGGTTGGAAATGCAGGCAGTTGTTCTAGCTCTTTGCCAGGTCGAACACCTGGTGTCACACCGCTGTGTGCTAGTCAATACCAACAACACAACAGTGGTGGCTTACATCAACAAAATGGGGGGTGGGACCAGGTCACCGACCCTATGTTATCTCACCTGGGACCTAATGTTCTGGTGCAAAGACAGGAAGATAATACTAAGGGCGTGGCACCTTCCGGAGAAGTGCAACGGGATTGCAGATGCACTCTCGCGCTGCATCCAAGTTCGCCCCACGGAATGGGAGATTCCACAGAATGTAGCCAATCAAATCTTCATCAGGTGGAACAAGCCTGTAGTTGACCTGTTTGCGACATTTCTCAATCGCAAACTGCCTCTTTTTGTATCTCCAGTACCAGATCTCAGAGCAATGGCAGTGGTCTTTCAGTTGGGAGGGGTTGGAGGCCTACACCTTCCCACCTCTACCCCTACTACCATTAGTCCTCAGAAATATTCAAGAGGAAAAGTGTGTACTATCTCTAGTTGCACCACTGTGGCCGATATAACGGCCGATATTTCTAAGTGGAAAGTTAATACTATTAAAGTAGCATACAGTTCTTCCACAGCTGATACACAGGAACTTTCTAAAGTTACTGCTCATGAAGTTCGTGCAGTGGCTACTTCCTGGGCACTCTGGTCTGGCGTGTCCATTAAGTCAGTCATTGAGGCAGGAACCTGGTGCTCTCTGAACACATTCATTAGCTTTTACTTTAGGATGTCTACTCTAGGTCCTATCAGTTCGGCTCAAAATGTTGCTATGCCTTTCAGTGTTGCCATTCCCCAAGAACTGATTTGTAAAAGGTTACCCTTCCTTGTATTGTAATTATGGAAGGCTCCTCAACTGTCCAAATTTAGTTTCATCTTTACCTTCCGTAAGGGTATGTTATAACTTAGGGATGAATGGTCTGTGTGTGTCTGTGTGTCTGTGTGTCTGTGTGTCTGTGTCTGTCTGTCTGTCTGTCTGTCTGTCTGTCTGTCTGTCTGTGTGTCTGTCTGTCTGTCTGTCTGTGTGTCTGTCTGTCTGTCTGTCTGTCTGTCTGTCTGTCTGTCTGTCTGTCTGTCTGTCTGTCATTGTTTCCTTAAACAACGGCTGGCTCATTTCAAACGGAATTTGGAGCACGTTATTTTGGGTCACAACTAGAACTGGTTAGGTTTTGGAGAACGTTCCACGAATATTAGTGAGCTATTTGCATAATTAATGTTTTTGGTAATTAGGCTATATCTTAAGAATGCACATTTCAAGTTCAATACAGTTTGGTACCTACTTGAAACAAAACAAAAGGCACATGCCCTAAAAAGCTTGTTGCTGTACCTTTTGGTTTTAATAAGCTGTTTTCTTAATGAGTGATTTCCAGTACTTAGGCTATATATGAAGAGTGCGAGTGTCTAGTTGTGTATAATTTCGTATACATATCTGTAATAACAGGGTGCACGTGTCTCAAAAAGCTTATTGATGCAACACTTAGTTTTAATGACTATCTGCATATTCTAAATTTTTCAGTAATTAGGTTATGTCTTCAAAATGCACATTTCAAATTAAACTTTATTCTGTACATAATTCAAACATAACTAATAGCATATGAAAAGCTTGGTGATGTCAAATGACATAATGCACACAGTCTGTTTATCTTGTCAACCAATACCATCGGAATTCTTATAATCGTTAATCTGTTTGTTAGATTTCAGTATAATTTTTCAAAATGCATGTTTGATAAGTTGACAAAATTATCTTACAGTCTTGAAGTATTACACTTCATGCTATTATGTAGCAACTGTTTCCTTCAGCTTTGGGAAACAGTTGCTGCATAATAGCCCCTTTGGTAACAATGGGTAATAGATGGCTAACAGTGCCATCATAGTTAGCATCAAGTGCATGGGTGAATTATTTACAACACTAATGTAATCTATGTGATCTATGACCTATGAATGAAAACTCAACAACGACAAAGACTCAATAATACAGTTTAAAGTGATTGACTATGATAATTATTATGTATAGTACACGTCTTGTTTACAATTCTGTAATATTATGTATACAAATGTTAATAAGTATGTGTATTTGATTATTTATTTTTTTAGCATTGATATTTAGCTACTTCCCATATTTGTCAGGACCATTGACTAGATTAGTTCCAAGTGAACTATTTTTCCATGGGTCTCATCAGAATATTTTCTTATTAGTGATATTTCCTGTGGTATTGTTATTATCTTGTGTTTTTGGTGGAAATAAAATGCAATTCAATTCAATGCAAAATTTATAATCGATCACCTAGACAAGTTTATAACTCAATTTTGCAGGTAATATACATCACAGTCAAATCAAATGGCAATGAAGATATCGTTGTATTAGATCCACAGTGGTTATGTAACAGAGTATTTGGTCCAATGCTGGCTACTGAAATATTCACCAAATATGCAAAAAGGCTACCTCGATCAGAAACAGGAGTGTGCACCAAACAAGAGATCCAAGATGTCCTTGGAAAGGATGCTAAAATCGATCCACTCATTCATCTCCTTGAAGAGTTTGAGCTCATTGCAAAATATCCATCTGACGATGACAGCACTAGTGAGGCCAAGTTCATAATCCCGGGTCTTCTTGAATACAACATGCCTGAAGATCAGTGGGAGAGGAGAGAGACGAAAAAGCTTTACTTTGGTAAAAGAATCCAATGTCGTGATGAAACAGATAGTTTTAGTGCAGGTTTCTTCCCTCGATTACAAGTCCGTCTTCATAAGCTGTTCACTGATATAGGACGTCAGCCAAGTTGTCTATGGATAAACGACATAAAGTTATGTGATGTTATTGAAGCATTGGTGTACAAGATGGTCGATAGAAGAGCTGTTCATATTTGCGTTAGAGCTGCAAATATTGATGAAATCATCCATTGTGAGAGAGTGCTTGATTATGTCTCAAAACATGCCACAAATGTACTGTTTGCTTCGTGTCCTGGAACCAATGTCGATGAATTCGTTCTAAGTGCAGAATCGCTTCGAAATCACGACAAGCCTGAACAAGTAAGATACTATGCAAATGACTATGTACTAGAGCAAGCTAAGGTGAATATGAGAGTACATGACAAAGAGAAGAATTTGGAAGAAGATGCTAGAAGCTTACTACCCCACGGTAAGAAATATAAATTTGTACATAGTAATTTATATTTCATTCATCCATTTTCTCTGGAAGAATTTAAAGTTGGTACACTCAGCTGTCATATTATATGAATTATCAATCAAATTATTACAAAATATTCTTTTTTTTTCATTTTAAAATCTGTAGATTTCAGTCACCTGACTGAAGGCAGACAGGACATAAGGTGGGTATAGGTTTTTTGATACTTCAGATGTATTCTCTGTTTCGCTTTGCTTATTTTCTAAACAATACATTGCAATAATCAATAACACACTATGTCAACCTGGCAATGGCTAGAATCAAAAATGTTTATGATAATAATTGGCAGTCTAATTCATGGACTCACAAAATATCACCATCTGTCATGTGATGTAACAAATCTACTGTTAAATAATGATTTGGTACAAGGAGACAAATTCAAGATTTTTTTTTAAAACCATAATTATTCAAATTTATTTTAATTTTTTTTACTGATTTTTAGTAACTCTTGGATACTTCTCCTTGAACAAACCCATTACTTTATACTCATGTCAAGTCACAGCATTGAAATTTCCCTGTCTCATACACTCACAGTTAGACAGATAATAGCATTGCAGTGTTATTGTCTCATACACTCACAGTTAGACTTATAATAGCATTGAAATTTCATTGTCTCATACACTCACAGTTAGACTTATAATAGCATTGAAATTTCCCTGTCTCATACACTCACAGTTAGACTTATAATAGCATTGAAATTTCATTGTCTCATACACTCACAGTTAGACTTATAATAGCATTGAAATTTCATTGTCTCATACACTCACAGTTAGACTTATAATAGCATTGAAATTTCATTGTGTCATACACTCAAAGTTAGACTTATAATAGCATTGAAATTTCATTGTCTCATACACTCACAGTTAGACTTATAATAGCATTGAAATTTCATTGTGTCATACACTCAAAGTTAGACTTATAATAGCATTGAAATTTCATTGTCTCATAATTTCACAGTTAGACTTATAATAGCATTGAAATTTCATTGTCTCATACACTCACAGTTAGACTTATAATAGCATTGAAATTTCATTGTCTCATACACTCAAAGTTAGACTTATAATAGTATTGAAATTTCATTGCATACACTCACAGTTTGACTTATAATAGCATTGAAATTTCATTGTCTCATACACACACAGTTAGACTTATAATAGCATTGAAATTTCATTGTCTCATACACTTACAGTTAGATTTATAATAGCATTGCAATTGCATTGTCTCATACACTCACAGGTAGATTTATAATAGCATTGAAATTTCATTGTCTCATACACTCACAGTAAGACTTATAATACTATTGAAATTTCATTGTCTCATACACTTACAGTTAGATTTATAATAGCATTGCAATTGCATTGTCTCATACACTTACAGGTAGATTTATAATAGCATTGCAATTGCATTGTCTCATACACTCACAGACTTATAATAGTATTGAAATGTCACTGTCTCATACACTCACAGTTAGACTTATAATAGTATTGAAATTTTATTGTCTCATACACTCACAGGTAGACTGACTACAGTTTTCTCCTCGAACTAAACTACTATTTTTATGAGAAAACAAGATTATTGCTTGTATTAGTTACAGACGAAAAAAACAACGTATTTGTTCTTTTGTTTTTTTCTGCCGGTTCTGCTTCATTGCATGTTTGTGTATATGTCTTTTTTACTTTGTTTTTATTTTTTGTTGAACCGAGTGAAAGTAAATAAAGTAATAGACTGCACGAATGTTTCTAACACCAGTTTACTTTCTGTCTTACTTTAGTAAAATGTTGATAATTTCATTTCATTCTATATACAGTGCCAAGTGGGATTGTCTGTACTGCAAGACATTGGGAATACTAACACCTGCTGATGGCGGCAAGGGTAGAAAAGAAGCCGCTGCCAGTTTACTATGTCAAGGTAAGAATATTGGGAGAGATTTGACATTACTTTTTGAATTTCAGTGCCATAAGAAAAATAGTTAGCCATCGTTGACATTTTCCTGATGACAGTTATACACATATTATGCAAATGTTCTTTATTTGACAGAACGAGCTGTTGAAAAGCAAATGAAGAAACTACACTTATCTGAAGCAAAGGTTGGTGAAGAAGTGGTCGATGAATCAGGATTGGCTGGTCAAGGTGAGATAATTAGTATCTTACTTGGCTTCTAGGATGTCAAATTAATATCCCATGATGCCATCACAGGAGAAGACATTTGTTTACTGAAAAATAATTTAGTTTGGCTAGAAAGAGTGGTAATGCTAAAATTTGAAATCCGCTATGATAATTACGAAACTGTAGACAGGTTGCAAAAATAAATACATTACAATATGTGTGTGGGAAATAATCCAATTTAATACTTGGAGTAGGTTTAGATTTGTAGTCTTTATAATGGTTATTAAGTTCAAATTGTAAAATGTTACTTATACAAGTAGTCATAAGTGAAATAGTAAATGTGTTTATATACATGTCTGCCCAATAGCTTCTAATTTTCTACTGGACATTACCCACCTTTCATGTTTTGGTGATAGCTAACATAAATCATCATGCGGTTTTTTATTATAGGAATCGACCGTGATGATGTCAGGGATGTACAGAAGAGAGGAAGGTGAGGAAAACAACTGATTTCTGTTATGCATTATATCACATTATTCTTGTTTGTATTTGTCATTTTTGTGGTCACAGCTGAACTGAGATTCAGTGTACTATAGGCATGGTGAAATGTCTCTGTGGTGTGTGTGTGTGTGTGTGTGTGATAACAGCTGAACTGAGATTAAATATGCTATAGGCATGGCGAAATGTCTCTGTGGTGTGTGTGTGTGTGTGTGTGTGTGTGATAACAGCTGAACTGAGATTCAGTGTACTATAGGCATGGTGAAATGTCTGTCCCTGTGTGTGTGTGTGTGTGTGGGTGTGTGTGTGTGTGTGTGTGGGTGTGGGTGTGTGTGTGTGTGTAAACGACTTATAATTCAACAACCACCAGACCAACTGCCTTGGTATTTGATAGGGAGATTACTTATGGCGTGTAGAAGGAACATTGTTGAAATTAAAATAATCACGTCAGAGATGTACATTTTCTGACAAAACAATGATTTTTTGTCAAAACACAACTCCAAAACTACAAGGCAGAACTGTCTGCAATTTTATAGGAACGCTTTTGGGGGATAATAGTTTAAGAAGTGTTCATGACGAATTGTTCTTATCAGTGATATGTAAATTAGGGCTAACAGTTTCTATTTTTAGTAAAAAATGTATAATTCCAAAACTACTAAACAGATTGGGATGGAATTCAACGGGGATGCCTATGGAGATGTGCATTGTATACCCGGTATATGACATGATCATCACATTAGCGATATGCAAATTGGGTCTAAAAATCTCAAAATTGGTAAAACTTATCTTGAAAACTACATGATGAATGGGGCATGTTTCAGGAGGTGTTATTCTGCAGTTATTGTTCAAAATATTTTGATACAACTGGCCCTATAAACGATGGCCACGCCCCTAGCAACAGTGAAAAGGATGATGCATATTACAAAGATAACAACAGGGACAGGTAGGTAAGTGAAAAAAAGAAAGAATTTAAAAAGGCAAGTAGATATGCCTAGTAGCAAGATCATGCCTATAGCAACAGCCAGTTGAAGGTTTATATTGCAAAGATGAAAACTGGGAAGGGTAGGCAAGTGAATATAGATTTCGAAAATGTATGCACATATGCCTAGCAACAAGACCATGTCAGTAACAACAGTCAAATGAATGTGTATATCGTAAAAAGCATAACAGATTAATAGGCTAGCAAATAAACATTCAAAAAACGTATGGAAATACTCCTAGCAACAAGGCCACGCCCATACCAACAGCCAAATGGTGGTGTATATTTCAAAGATAACAATAGGCATGTGGATAAAGATTCCAAGATGTTAGCAAATATGCCTAACGACAAGACCACGCCCATAGCAACAGCCAACTAAGTTGTGCTACAATGCCATTGTACTATTTCTTATATTTTCATATGACTCAGTCACATTATATAGTTACGTTATATATGTAGTAGTAGTAGTAGTAGTAGTAGTAGTAGTAGTAGTAATAGTAGTAGTAGTAGTAGTAGTAGTAGTAGTAATAGTAGTAGTAGTAGTAGTAGTAGTAGTAGTAGTAGTAGTAGTAGTAGTAGTAGTAGTAGTAGTAGTAGTAGTAGTAGTGGTAGTAGTGGTAGTAATAGTAGTAGTAGTAGTAGTAGTAGTAGTAGTAGTAGTAGTAGTGGTAGTAGTAGTAGTAGTAGTAGTAGTAGTAGTAGTAGTAGTAGTAGTAGTAGTAGTAGTAGTAGTAATAGTAGTAGTAGTAGTAGTAGTAGTAGTAGTAGTAGTAGTAGTGGTAGTAGTAGTAGTAGTAGTAGTAGTAGTAGTAATAGTAGTAGTAGTAGTAGTAGTAGTAGTAGTAGTAGTAGTAGTAGTAGTAGTAATAGTAGTAGTAGTAGTAGTAGTAGTAGTAGTAGTAGTAGTAGTGGTAGTAGTAGTAGTAGTAGTAGTAGTAGTAGTAATAGTAGTAGTAGTAGTAGTAATAGTAGTAGTAGTAGTAGTAGTAGTAGTAGTAGTAGTAGTAGTAGTAGTAGTAATAGTAGTAGTAGTAGTAGTAGTAGTAGTAGTAGTAGTAGTAGTAGTAGTAGTAGTAGTAGTAGTAGTGGTAGTAGTAGTAGTAGTAGTAGTAGTAGTAGTAATAGTAGTAGTAGTAGTAGTAGTAGTAGTAGTAGTAGTAGTAGTAGTAGTAGTAGTAGTAGTAGTGGTAGTAGTAGTAGTAGTAGTAGTAGTAGTAGTAGTAGTAGTAATAGTAGTAGTAGTAGTAGTAGTAGTAGTAGTAGTAGTAGTAGTAGTAGTAGTAATAGTAGTAGTAGTAGTAGTAGTAGTAGTAGTAATAGTAGTAGTAGTAGTAGTAGTAGTAGTAGTAGTAGTAGTAGTAGTAGTAGTAGTAGTAATAGTAGTAGTAGTAGTAGTAGTAGTAGTAGTAGTAGTAGTAGTAGTAGTAGTAGTAGTAGTAGTAGTAGTAGTAGTAGCATTACCACTCTTTCTAGCCAAACTAAATTATTTTTCAGTAAACAAATGTCTTCACCTCTGATGGCATCATGGGGTATTAAATTGTCATTCTATGAGCCAAGTAAGACTACAATTATCTCACCTTGACCAGTCAATCCTGATTCTTCGACCACTTCTTCACCAGCCTTTGGTTCAGATAAATGCTGCTTTTCAATATTTCCACCTGTCAATGATTCTACTACTACTATGTATTATAAGACCATTATCACATTCTCTCTAATTTATTTCAAATAAGCAATCACCTACAGTGTAATGTCTTTATCAATCAATACACTAGTTATGATTTAAAGTTACATCCAGCATTAAAATAATTGATAACAATTAAGAGATGTAGTTTACATTACCAAAGGTACATTGTTGTAGTTTTATGCAAGACTGATCCTCCATGCATCTTATCTAGAGAAAGACAATAGGGCGACAACATATTTAGTTTGTCATCTAAATTTCGGACATATGATAAATAGTGATAGCCATGTAATATCGTTAGATTTAATTAGGTCCATTTTAACCAACAGAAGTGTGTTAATACTTAATGATGAGTGGGGAACCTCAAAGGGAGGTATATCTACGGTTCACTGTCAGATAGCCAAGAAAGCTAAAGAAGATGGATTTGATGTACATGTCACAGCACTTGAAGCCAATCAGGAAGAGAAAGATGATGCAGATAAAGAAGGTATTCATCTCATCACTGCAATCAAGAAAGGTACGGCTAGGTTAGACTTGACTGCATTAAATGAGGCACATCAGACATATTTCCCCAAGTTGGAAGAAATTCCAAACTTGGAAGTAATCATTGGCCACATTCCTATCACAGCTGAGGGCGCTCTTGATATCAGAAAATCACGCATCAAAGATAAGAAGGTTTTCTTATTCACTCACATCATTCCTGAAGACACAGAGGGCGATACACTGGAAGAGGTAGAAGAGAAGGAAGACCAAATACTGGAGCAAGCTAAGGAGGCAGATGCATTTTTCTCTGTTGGTCCAAAAGTGCACAGCCACTTTGAAAACAGTTTCAGATGTTTAGACCAACTACCTAATCACAAGAAGTATATTCCATATCCTGGCGAAGCCTTTTTTGGTATAACTATCAAAGAACCACAGACACTTCATCCAGTCCAAGTCCTCACATTTGGTAGAGTACATGATGTTGGAAACCTGAAAGGATATGATGTTGCAGCAGCTGCTATAAGCAAAGTCTGTGAAAACTACCATATATCTGGTAAGAAGACCCCTGTTTGGAATATAAGAGGATTTCCAAAAGGAAAAAAAGACGAGAGTAAAGAATACATACAAAGGCATGTTGTTGGTTCACCGCACTTCAAGTGTTATCTTCACCCATATGAAACACAGGGTAAGATACAGAAATGCCTCAAGCAGAGTCATCTATTCCTGATGCCATCATGTACCGAACCATTCGGAATGGCTGGGATGGAAGCTATTGCTGCAGGAATCCCTTCCCTAATTTCCAGCAACTCAGGATTGGCGGATTTCTTGACCAACCATTTTAGCATTGAAGTACAACATATGATAGTTGATGTTAGCCTGGATGGAACTGGTAGAGATAGTGATGTTGACGAATGGAAAACAAAGATATTGAATATGCTTAATCACTACAGCAGCTACTTCAAGAAAGCCCAGGATATCAAGGAAGGGCTAAAGAATCTACCAGCGATAAAGAAGTCAGATGAAGAATTTCTCCAACTGTTGGCAAAGTAAAAAACAACAAACAACATATGAGTACAAAATCAAAAAATAACAATTGAACAATAAATGTTGGGTATGTTAAAAAATACATAATGTACAAATGAACAGACGTGTAAAGAGACCATGATTGCGTAGAGGACAAACTGTACATGTTGGTTTAGTTTCTGTTTGTCAGCTCATTAAAATCTGTTTCTTTCCAAATAAAAACATGTAATGCAGGATATATTTGCAATACAACGATAACAAGATAACAACCTTGCAAAGAAACAAAGCAACATGTGGAAATATGAAAATAAAGCATTGCATACTTACAGTGAAATTCAAAATACACTTTGTAAGTAGAAGATATGAGAACAAATAAAAATACTCATGACGTCATCCAATGAAGACATCTGATTACATTGAAAGGTTTGAGGCAGGTGTGGATGTCACGTTTCCATACATGCATTTTCACCTAATAAACCATAGAGAGAAATAGAAATACATGTCAAAGAATACAATATATGTCTTAGAGAAGACACACAGGGATCGTTATATCTACATACAAAATATGATAGCTCACAATCAAACTGATATATTATTTCAAAATGTGGTCAAAAACGTTTTTTCCATTGTTTCCACTAAAATGATTTAAACCTAGAGTTTGTGGAAACCAAAGAGTGAATAATTACCAATGACATCATAAATAGGTCCATGGATTTGTTTTATAATTATAACCCTGGTACATATACCTGCACTGAAAAAGTGTTTTTACATATCATTGAAATACTTCCTGTAGGTGAGAAATGTACATAAATAATTGAAATGAAATTGTTGATACAATTGAAATATATATACTCGTCAACAATTTCTATTTTTGTATCGTTTAGTACTTTATTAATCTTTTATTGACAATTTATATTATTTTCATAATAACATGATTAGAAATGAAATTGTTTATACCAATTTAAATGTGTCTTAACAAAGTTCATCAATATTTTCCATTTTATATGTCGTTAGTACTAACAATTTATAGTATTTTCATAATAACATAATTGGAAATGAAATTGTTTATACCAATTTAAATGTGTCTTAACAAAGCTCATCAATATTTTCCATTTTATGTGTCGTTAGTAATAACAATTTATAGTATTTTCATAATAACATAATTGGAAATGAAATTGTTGATTCTAACTAAATGTGTCTTAACAAAGCTCATCAATATTTTCCATTTTATGTGTCGTTAGTAATAACAATTTTATTGTATTTTCATAATAACATAATTGGAAATGAAATTGTTTATACCAATTTAAATGTGTCTTAACAAAGCTCATCAATATTTTCCATTTTATGTGTCGTTAGTAATAACAATTTATAGTATTTTCATACTTAATCACAACATTTAAAACAGAAAGCCTCAAAGTACTCAGTTGAACATTTTATATCGAATATAAATTACAGTTTTAAAAATGGGAAAATATAATATTCATGGTGACAGTGTTATCTTTGTCAGCAATGATGAATGTGTATTTGTGAGACTTTCACGTTTATCAATTGTTATTTTTATCTTAACTAGGTTATTACTTTTTTATTATTCATTGACAAAACTTAATCAATGTTGAGTTTTATTAAGATCAAATATTACAAGTTGCCATGGTAACATGATATTATTGTAATGGACATTTCAAACAAATATTGATACTGTAATACTTAAACTCTAAGCTGTTTCTTTTGTTTCGTGTTTTATGTAGTTTTGGTTTTTAAAGGTTTGAATTTGCTTGATTTATAAATAAAAATGGTTGTGGATAACACTTTCCTGTCTATATTGTTATACATTAATACATGCTATATTGACTAGGTTGGGATGTTCATTTGAAATTGTACCTTAGAGGGGATCAACTTGAGACTTTCAAGCAATAATGTGTGGCACTGATTTCTTGCCAGAGTTCCACTGCATTATGTTTTATTGTTTGATGCTGTACATCCAAGAAATACTCGCCACTGAAAGCTTCGGTTTGATCTTTTGGTTTGTCTTTATTTTCTATCAAATGAATTCATGAGAGGTTGAAGTAGTATCCTACTCTACAGTTTACTTACAAATGTTGACGCATGTGTTCTTTCTTTGTAGCCGAGGATAACTTTGTTTGGAATGGTGATCCTGAAATGTGGCGTTGTTTGTCTGTTTTTTCGATGATTTTGACATAAAAGTTAAAAATGTCGTTCCAAATATATAAGAATATGTTTTGTCTTATACACAGTTGAAGAAAAACACAACTTTCGTTTTAACCATGAATGTATTAGTAGTACGTCCATGTTGGAATAAAACAATTGTCCACTCAATCATGCAACTGTTTGATTGTCCCCACCTAATGATATATATTACACGGATCAAGTCAACGTGTGTGAAGCGTGTTTTGTGAGCTCGGACGAATTTTGTCTCTTGTCTGCGGAGTAAAGAAAACACATGACAGTTTGATGTGGTTTCCCTTTTGGTTTGTGTATGGTAATTTTGTTAGGTTTTCCTTTTGAAACGTTTATTTGTTTACCCGAAAAAGGGGTGTTTTACTATTGGATGGAAAAAACACACAGGTTACTAGCCGTGAAACGTGGCTTTGCTTTCGTTGTCTGTAACGGTAGATAGTGAATATATTAAAAAATGTTGCTTTTCAGCTTACAGGTTATCCGGTATGGCCTAATAAACAATATGTGGTTCCGGTTACTCGACCCCACCTAGTTTTTCACAGGCGACCCTAATTTCCTTTTACATATTAGAGAAATAAAAAGTCTCGCTAGAAATAGTGGATGCAAAAACTGACACCACCTTAAAAAGACAATATAAAACTATTCTTCCAATCTGTAATGGCTGTACATGTGATGGGAAGAAACCAATAACTGGGACAACTTGGAAAACACTGGAAACAGAAGTATCTGAACTAGACAGACATGTAAAAGTAAAATATAATAAAATATATTAAAAAATATACCTACCCCACCTATTCTGAAATTGAGCGTAATTGGAACCACACAATTTTTTTTAGGCCTAACGTCTATGTGGAGTGCTGTTGCATACGTGAGAAGTTGGTTAAGTAAAGAAGTATTCGTTTTAAGACAGTAATCTAGTATATTACAGTCATGTAAATAAGATACATTCATACGTTGGCTACAGTCGGAATTTACGGTTGGGGTGGATGAGTTGGTAGAAATAGGGGAGGGTTGTGAACAATGAGTGTGGATACAAATGGGAAGGCAAAAGTATTTGACTATCAAGGGGGGCTGTGACTTGATCTCTATGTCACTGTATAATTGCAGTAGGAGTTATATACCGAGTCGTTGCTTAGCGACAACATTGCACATTGTCTACCGTATTTAATCGTAAGACAGTCAATTGACAAGGGAATGTGTGTGTGCGTGTGTGTGTGCGCATGTGTATGTGTGTGTATGTGTGTGTGTGTATGTGTCATTATCTGTCCTTTCTGTATACTCATCATAACAAAACCAATTATAGTCACATGATATAAAATACAGAAGGATTATTTCTAAATTTGTAAAATTTTAGCACAAACCATATAACAACTGAATTCATGGACAGTTTTACCATTAATATATTCTGGTGTATTCAGTCGAGGAGTTGTATTGTGCACTATCTTGGAGTTGTCCAGCGATGTAATTTGAATATTATGTAATTCATATCCAAATCAAACCCCTTTACTAGTTTAAGAAGACATTTGTGTCTAGTTAAAACCACGTGACACATTTATATTTAAATTCAATTTGAAGTACTCACGTTAAAAAAATACAAGAAGTGTCAGAGTCTACCCCATGGAGGATAGGTAAGATGTCTAATATCGTCCTGTTAAGTGTCTGAAGCTGCAGAGTAGCACTGACTATGGCATCAATCCAGATATTTTCATCCCTCAGTTCGTTGTTCATCATAATATATTGATTTACTGTTCCTTGCTTTTGTTTAGTTGTGATCTCTACCAGTCTCATTCTGATACTCTGGCAAATTTCCACAGCTCCAGAGTGAGATTCGAATGAAACTACTGTCATTGTCAGTGAAAACGCTTAGAGAAGAAACAACACAAATATCAGATACAAATAGCAAAGACAAACTGTCGAAATGGAAGGTGCGTTGTACAATATGTTTTTTGTTTTGTTTAAAATGTCAATTTTAACTTGTAATAATTTCAAGAAAATAATATTCAAAATATCGAACAAGTTCGTCAAAATACATGTAAGACAGATTTATTTGGTGGGGTTTCTGGTTACGCTCTCTCTGTCTCTGTCTCTCTCTGTATGTCTCTGTCTCTGTCTATCTCTATCCATCTCATTCTGTCACTGTCTCTGTCTCGCTGTCCGTCTCTGGCTGTCTATCTGTCTGTCTCTGTCTGTTTGTCTCTAAGTTGTATCACTAATGATATGCTAAAATTTCTCTCTGTCTCTGTCTGTCTGTCTGTCTGTCTGTCTGTCTGTCTCGCTCTCTCTCACTCTCTCTCTCTCTCTAAGTTGTATCACTAATGATATACTACATTTTCAATAAAAACAAAACAACACAGTTACCTGAGTGTCCAAGACCTACCACCAATACTGATAAAAGAACACATACCAAGTGTGTAATTAAACATAGTGGAACTGGTGAATACAAGTGTCTGCTGTGCTGCTTCTGCGATACTGTGGCTTTCAAAGTAAAAAATAAAAACAGTCTAATATCTCAAGCCATAATTTTTTACGACAATACATCATCTATCATCAATGAATAATCTGTTACGTTTCGAAAAGAAAGAAATTGTGATTGTCCAGAGTATCATTATGTTTAGAATTTATTCACATTAAAAAAAAAACTAACGTCATAAACAATGTTAAACGTCGCCAATACAAGTATGTATGATAGTGAATTGTATGTGTAGTTAAACAGATTACTATTAGGTTATTAAAAAGCACATGTATGTGATAGAACACTGTGCTAATACCAACTTTGAATGAGATCTGTTCAAGCATGTCTGAGTTATGGCTTTGGACAGGGAAAATTCGCAAATAAAATGGCTGCTAGGCGGCCATATTGGATCGTATCATAAAACAAATTGACGTGCATATGTATGCCATAGCATGGTGCCTCTGTGCCAAGTTTGAAAAAAATCGGTCCAGGCATCTCCTAGAAACGGCTGCGAATGGACGGACGGACGCACGGACAGACGGAACCCAATCCACAAGTCCCCGTCCGGGACTTTGAAATGCTGGCGGGGACTAATTATGACATGACAAAGAACCATAATGGAAAATGTACACATCAGAAATGATATATGCTTTAAATGCTTTCCTAAATTCATATTTTGATGTCAGATTTTTTATATGTATTGGAAGACTATTCATATAACCTTTGTGATTCATATTTTTCTTTATACATATGGTCGTGTACGGAAATTAAATTTGTCTTTCAAATGAGGATCGTTGACCAAAATAAATCCAAAGGCTGAAACCTTCAACTGTTTGCATTTTATAACCTTTTTTTTATTTTATGTTGTATTACTAGTTTTAGACCTCTATATATCATTTTTTTAATGAAAAGTATGAATATTAATAATTCATCTGAAATACCCATTAATGGATGTCGATATTATTAATATGTTGTCAATATTGTATGTAGACAGTCTAGTGGAAATACCCAATCTACAGGTTGCAGGTTGTGAGTCATGATGGGTGAATGGTTAGAGTGGCTGGCTTTGAATCGGTACATTGCTGGTTGTGGAGTCATGATGGGTAAATTGTTAGAGTGGCTGGCTTGTAATCTACAGGTTACAGGTTCGAGCCAAGTTGCTGCCACTTACCAAATGCCTAAAACCCTTATGCAAGATTTGAACCGTGATTGTACCTCAGCCAACCCAGCTATATTGCAATGTGTGATTATAAAGGCTGCAATGGATTGTATGCTCCCCAGGGAGTTGAGGAAGTAGCGGTTCGTTGTGCCACTATAGATCTGTGCCAGGGGTAATAATTGTAAATTGCTTTGAGCACAGAGTGGGAAAGCGTTTTATAAAAACTAACATTATTAACACAAACTACAGCCTATGTTGAAACAAATGAGAGACCACACCAATTTTAACATTGATGACTATGTACAACAAGGCGTGAAAACATTGACTAGGGTGTTTTGGGATTTATTAGTAACCACAATAGTATGTGATCATGTTATTTTCATAACATAAAAATCTTATGAGAACTGAATAAACTGTTAGTCATTCAAAATGATTCAATAGCTGAAATATTAGATGTATTGTTTTGTTCATGAAGTTACAGACTGTGTCTCAAGATAGTAACAACCTCCACAGGAAAATACTCGACAAATAAGATGAATAATAGTATACATGACATGTACTTGATTATGACAAAAGGTCAAGTACCTCTCAATGGTGGGGTCAAAGTTCAAATCAAACATCACATCATATCATATCACATCATATCACATCATATCATATCACATCATATCATATCATATCATATCATATCATATCATTACCATTATTACTTGCTAAAAGCGAAACTATTAGCATATTAAAATCTTGGATAATACCTGCATTGATCTGCATTGCTATCATTTTTTCATTATATGATTCTCTGCATAATCATTTCTCTACAATCAATGCATACAATTCCAACACACATTATTCACTGTACAAAACTTTTAACGTATTAACATTTACCCTTTGAACTTGGAACGAGTGATTCTAGCAGCCATATTGGAAGCAACTGGAATGTAGTGGTATAGGGAAGATATGAAGATTTAAGATGGTGTCCTCTGAAGGTATATGTGAGCATACAAAATCGCATTGCATGATGGTCTAGCTCAGTTGTCGTGTAATATGACCATCTATTTGGCAATATTTGATTCTGTGGTAGACTAGTTCCAGACAGGGACAGTATTATGGAATTAAATAGAATCATCTTAATCCAAGTCTAGTCAAGGTCCCAATGAAAGGTGTCAAGTGTGTTTGAATGTCATGGTGAGCGAAAAACAAACGATTCATGTCAGTAATAATCCATCACAAATTGACAGGCTGTCATCATCACTAATTGATACATGTGATATTTTGTCTATCGAAGGAATTTAGCACGTAATAATGATATGCAAATGCCCAACTCCTCCAGTCTGTTTAAACTAAGATGTGGGGGCACAAGGATGTCATCATGTTTATATGAACCCTGTGGGAGGGAGTACAGAATTATGTGCAATTATTGGGGACCTTGACTAGACTGGGATTAAGATGAAGTATTTAATATGTAGTACTGTCCCTGTCTCGAACTAGACTAATTCTATCGTAAAACAAGTCATTGAGAATGACATAGTCCCCACTATAATTGGGTTTTAAGGAATTATCACTGCTCTGATCACGCAACAACATTTGTGAACCTAAAACAAACAGACTTAGATATGTTGTGTGTGCTTGTTGGACATGGTATATGCCTCCAACAATAAATGATTGGTTGGGTATGGGGGATCATATCATGATGAAAATGGAGTCTGAGTTATGGCTTTGGACATGGAAAATTCACAAACAAAATGGCTGCCAGGCAGCCATATTGGATCGTATCACGACGAAAATGAATATGCACATGTATGTCGTAGAACGCTGTCCTAATACCAACTTTGAATGAGATCTGTTCAAGCATGTCTTAGTAATGGCTTTGGACATGGAAAATTCACAAACAAAATGGCTGCCAGGCAGCTATATTGGATCGTATCACGACGAAAATGGATATGCAGATGTATGTCATAGAACACTGTCCTAATACCAACTTTGAATGAGATCTGTTTAAGCATGTCTGAGTTATGGCTTTGGACATGGAAAATTCACAAACAAAATGGCTGCCAAGCAGCCATATTGGATCGTATCATGACGAGAATAGATATGCACATGTATGTCATAGAACACTGTCCTAATACCAACTTTAAATGAGATCTGTTCAAGCATGTCTGAGTTATGGCTTTGGACATGAAAATTCGCAAACAAAATGGCTGCCAGGCAGCCATTTGGATCGTATCACGACGAAAATGGATATGCACATGTATGTCATAGAACACTGTCCTAATACCAACTTTGAATGAGATCTGTTTAAGCATGTCTGAGTTATGGCTTTGGACATGGGAAATTCACAAACAAAATGGCTGCCAAGCAGCCATATTGGATCGTATCACGACGAAAATGGATATGCACATGTATGTCATAGAACACTGTCCTAATACCAACTTTGAATGAGATCTATTCAAGCATGTCTGAGTTATGGCTTTGGACATGAAAATTCACAAACAAAATGGCTGCTAGGCGACCATATTGGATCGTATCATGACAACAATGAATATGCACATGTATGTCATAGAACACTGTCCTAATACCAACTTTGAATGAGATCTGTTAAAGCATGTCTGAGTTATGGCTTTAAACAGGGAAAATTCGTAAACAAAATGGTTGCTAGGCGGCCATATTGGATCGTATCATAAAACAAATTGACGTGCATATGTATGCCATAGTATGTTGCCTCTGTGCCAAGTTTGAAAAAAAATCGGTCCCGGCATCTCCAAGAAATGGCTGCGGACGGACGCACGCACGCATGCACGCACGCACGGACAGACGGAACCCAATCCATAAGTCCCCACTCCGGACTTCGTCCGCGGGGACTAACAAAGTGGTGCACAAATGTATCACATAGCATGTTGCCATTGTGTCAGGTTTGGTTAAAATCAGTTGGTGTATGTGGTGTATGCCAGAGAGATGAGGATGCATGCTTGGATGCACATACAGATGGAACTGAACATAATAACACCCTTCAGGTGGAATCCAACATAATAACACCCTTCAATGGAGCCCAACATAATAACACCCTCCAGGTGGAGTCCAACATAATAGCACCCTTCAGGTGGAGCCCAACATAATAGCACCCTTCAGGTGGAACCCAACATAATAACACCCTTCAATGGAGCCCAACATAATAACACCCTCCAGGTGGAGTCCAACATAATAGTACCCTTCATGTGGAGTCCAACATAATAACACCCTCCAGGTGGAATCCAACATAATAACACCCTTCAATGGAGCCCAACATAATAGCACCCTTCAGGTGGAGTCCAACATAATAACACCCTCCAGGTGGAATCCAACATAATAACACCCTTCAATGGAGCCCAACATAATAGTACCCTTCAGGTGGAGTCCAACATAATAGCACCCTTCAGGTGGAGCCCAACATAATAGCACCCTTCAGGTGGAACCCAACATAATAGCACCCTTCAGGTGGAGCCCAACATAATAGCACCCTTCAGGTGGAACCCAACATAAGAACACCCTTCAGGTGGAACCCAACATAATAGTACCCTTCAGGTGGAGCCCAACATAATAGCACCCTTCAGGTGGAGTCCAACATAATAGCACCCTTCAGGTGGAGCCCAACATAATAACACCCTTCAGGTGGAGTCCAACATAATAGTGCCCTCTAGGTGGAGCCCAACATAATAGCACCCTTCAGGTGGAACCCAACATAATAGCACCCTTCAGGTGGAGCCCAACATAATAGCACCCTTCAGGTGGAACCCAACATAAGAACACCCTTCAGGTGGAACCCAACATAATAGTACCCTTCAGGTGGAGCCCAACATAATAGCACCCTTCAGGTGGAGTCCAACATAATAGCACCCTTCAGGTGGAGCCCAACATAATAGCACCCTTCAGGTGGAACCCAACATAAGAACACCCTTCAGGTGGAGCCCAACATAATAGCACCCTTCAGGTGGAGTCCAACATAATAGCACCCTTCAGGTGGAGCCCAACATAATAACACCCTTCAGGTGGAGTCCAACATAATAGTGCCCTCTAGGTGGAGCCCAACATAATAGCACCCTTCAGGTGGAGTCCAACATAATAGCACCCTCTAGGTGGAGTCCAACATAATAGCACCCTCCAGGTGGAACCCAACATAATAGTACCCTCTAGGTGGAGCCCAACATAATAGTGCCCTCTAGGTGGAGCCCAACATAATAGCACCCTTCAGGTGGAGCCCATTGGGGGCTAAACATTTCACTAAACCTGAGTTCAAGTTGTGCTAAATGTGCAGAAATACATGCATTTTATATATTACATATGTAAACCTTGTGCAGCATCCATTGCATTAGCTGCCCCCCCCCCCCATTTCTGTTTCAATTCACTCAAATAAGCCTACACTGTACTCAATAATTTTAAAATTTACATCGTTTCTTTAATCTGATAGAAAAACACAGAAAACTAACTGCAGACAAATGCAGACAAAATATGTATTTCATAAATTGTATAGTTAAGTCAATTGCAGACAAGAATGCTCTATTTGCAATATGTCTTTTGTAAGTGAAAGGAGTATTGTTATGTAGTAAAAGAACAGCTTTATATGCCAAGTACAAGGTCAATACTTGAACAATGTCTTGTATGTGAAAGTCTTAATAAGGAGTATTGTTATGTAGTAAAAGAACAGCTTTATGTGCCAAGTACAAGGTCAATACTGGAACAATGTCTTGTATGTGAAAGTCTTAATAAGGAGTATTGTTATGTAGTAAAAGAACAGCTTTATGTGCCAAGTACAAGGTCAATACTTGAACAATGTCTTGTATGTGAAAGTCTTAATAAGGAGTATTGTTATGTAGTAAAAGAACAGCTTTATGTGCCAAGTACAAGGTCAATACTGGAACAATGTCTTTTATGTGAAAGTCTTAACAAGGAGTATTGTTATGTAGTAAAAGAACAGCTTTATGTGCCAAGTACAAGGTCAATACTGGAACAATGTCTTGTATGTGAAAGTCTTAACAAGGAGTATTGTTATGTAGTAAAAGAACAGCTTTATGTGCCAAGTACAAGGTCAATACTGGAACAATGTCTTTTATGTGAAAGTCTTAACAAGGAGTATTGTTATGTAGTAAAAGAACAGCTTTATGTGCCAAGTACAAGGTAAATACTGGAACAATGTCTTTTATGTGAAAGTCTTAACAAGGAGTATTGTTATGTAGTAAAAGAACAGCTTTATGTGCCAAGTACAAGGTCAATACTGGAACAATGTCTTTTATGTGAAAGTCTTAACAAGGAGTATTGTTATGTAGTAAAAGAACAGCTTTATGTGCCAAGTACAAGGTCAATACTGGAACAATGTCTTTTATGTGAAAGTCTTAACAAGGAGTATTGTTATGTAGTAAAAGAACAGCTTTATGTGCCAAGTACAAGGTCAATACTGGAACAATGTCTTTTATGTGAAAGTATTAACAAGGAGTATTGTTATGTAGTAAAAGAACAGCTTTATGTGCCAAGTACAAGGTCAATACTGGAACAATGTCTTTTATGTCAGTCTTAACAAGGAGTATTGTTATGTAGTAAAAGAACAGCTTTATGTGCCAAGTACAAGGTCAATACTGGAACAATGTCTTTTATGTGAGTCCTATCAAGGAGTATTGTTATGTAGTAAAAGAACAGCTTTATGTGCCAAGTACAAGGTCAATACTGGAACAATGTCTTTTATGTGAGTCTTAACAAGGAGTATTGTTATGTAGTAAAAGAACAGCTTTATGTGCCAAGTACAAGGTCAATACTGGAACAATGTCTTTTATGTGAAAGTCTTAACAAGGAGTATTGTTATGTAGTAAAAGAACAGCTTTATGTGCCAAGTACAAGGTCAATACTGGAACAATGTCTTTTATGTGAGTCTTAGCAAGGAGTATTGTTATGTAGTAAAAGAACAGCTTTATGTGCCAAGTACAAGGTCAATACTGGAACAATGTCAAAGGGTGTATAAGGATAAATAGTTTGTCCTAACTCAACAAATTGATACAAGAAATGGGATTTTTGAAATGGTGGGTCCTCTAAAATACATTTCTTTGTCCTCTGTATCAACTGTTTCCAAACATGCCCTCTTGTTAGAAGTACACCATCTGTACCACATAATGAGATACCATACATGACATAGTAATCATCAGTGATAAAACGAGCATCTTTAGCAGCTGCCATAAATTGATAAACCATCTGTGGGTAGCTACGGTCCATTTGAGTGTGATCCCTTTTATTCTGAAAGTGAGAACAGTAAAAGAGTCAACAAAATGCAAATTTTACAATGACCTTCTACCAACTGTATCTCTTAGCCTGTCTCAAGCTGTGCTGAAAAAAAAGTACTTTCAGCAAGTTTTTCTATTGATCACAGTGTAATCTTTCACTCCCTGATGTTTCATTATAAACAAATTTTTTATAAGACCAAGGCTGGCTTGTCACTAGATTAGATATCCCACAGTGTTGATATCCTGAAGACTCTACTTAAAACTCCATGGGTGAAATTTACACTAATAGGGAACTTGCAAACATGCCATGTTGAGTTTGCATCATGGGAAATGTGATAATAAATACTAATCAATTAGTATTGTAAACAGTGTTTATAAATTGTTTGCAACCACGAATGATCAATTCATAATTACCCTGACCATTGTGGGAGGTGTTTTTATCAGTAGCTCCAGATAAGGTATTACGATAACCACATATAATCCCATAGTCCTTTGCATCTGAGCATGCCCAGTGTGGATTGCAAGTTACATATTAAACATCAAGGAATGAAAGATTATACTGTCATCAATAGAGAACTTAATCCTAGTAGGTAGATAAGCTAAGGGATACAGTTTGTAGAAGATTGTTGTAAGAATTCACGTAGATACCACATATACATGTAGATAATCCTCTCTGTTACTGAAATAGTCAAAGAGAATCAGAACACTTATTTATTCAGTAAAAATACATTGATGGTATGTATCCTGGGTATGTACATGTATTACATATATATCAATAGTTAACAATACTAAGGGGTGTATGGCATGTGTACATAGACATACTCTTGTGTGATATACATCCATAGTTAACAATACTAAGGGGTGTAATACATAGACATACTCTTGTGTGATATACATCCATAGTTAACAATACTATGGGATGTATTACATAGACATACTCTTGTGTGATATACATCCATAGTTAACAATACTAAGGGATGTATTACATGGACATACTCTTGTGTGATATACATCCATAGTTAACAATACTAAGGGGTGTATTACATAGACATACTCTTGTGTGATATACATCCATAGTTAACAATACTAAGGGGTGTATTACATAGACATACTCTTGTGTGATATACATCCATTGTTAACAATACAAAGGGGTGTATTACATAGACATACTCTTGTGTGATATACATCCATAGTTAACAATACTAAGGGGTGTATTACATAGACATACTCTTGTGTGATATATATCCATAGTTAACAATACTAAGGGATGTATTACATAGACATACTCTTGTGTGATATACATCCATAGTTAACAATATTAAGGGGTGTATTACATAGACACGCTCTTGTGTGATATACATCCATAGTTAACAATACTATGGGATGTATTACATAGACATACTCTTGTGTGATATACATCCATAGTTAACAATACTAAGGGGTGTATTACATAGACATACTCTTGTGTGATATACATCCATAGTTAACAATACTAAGGGATGTATTACATAGACTTGTGTGATATACATCCATAGTTAACAATACTGAAGGGTGTATTACATAGACATACTCTTGTGTGATATACATCCATAGTTAACAATACTAAGGGGTGTATTACATAGACATACTCTTGTGTGATATACATCCATAGTTAACAATACTAAGGGATGTATTACATAGACATACTCTTGTGTGCTATACATCCATAG
Organism: Glandiceps talaboti; assembly: GCF_964340395.1. Taxonomy (NCBI): domain Eukaryota; kingdom Metazoa; phylum Hemichordata; class Enteropneusta; family Spengelidae; genus Glandiceps; species Glandiceps talaboti. Next base: position 3,395,607 of record NC_135567.1, on the reverse strand, counting down.
TTAACAATACTAAGGGGTGTATTACATAGAAATACTCTTGTGTGATATACATCCATTGTTAACAATACTAAGGGGTGTATTACATAGACATACTCTTGTGTGATATACATCCATAGTTAACAATACTAAGGGGTGTATTACATAGACATACTCTTGTGTGATATATATCCATAGTTAACAATACTAAGGGATGTATTACATAGACATACTCTTGTGTGATATACATCCATAGTTAACAATATTAAGGGGTGTATTACATAGACACGCTCTTGTGTGATATACATCCATAGTTAACAATACTATGGGATGTATTACATAGACATACTCTTGTGTGATATACATCCATAGTTAACAATACTAAGGGGTGTATTACATAGACATACTCTTGTGTGATATACATCCATAGTTAACAATACTAAGGGATGTATTACATAGACTTGTGTGATATACATCCATAGTTAACAATACTGAAGGGTGTATTACATAGACATACTCTTGTGTGATATACATCCATAGTTAACAATACTAAGGGATGTATTACATAGACATACTCTTGTGTGATATACATCCATAGTTAACAATACTAAGGGATGTATTACATAGACATACTCTTGTGTGATATACATCCATAGTTAACAATACTAAGGGATGTATTACATAGACACACTCTTGTGTCATATACATCCATAGGTAACAATACTAAGGGATGTATTACATGGACATACTCTTGTGTGATATACATCCATAGTTAACAATACTAAGGGATGTATTACATAGACATACTCTTGTGTGATATACATCCATAGTTAACAATACTAAGGGATGTATTACAAAGACATACTATTGTGTGATATACATCCATAGTTAACAATACTAAGGGGTGTATCACATAGACATACTCTTGTGTGATATACATCCATAGTTAACAATACTAAGGGGTGTATTACATAGACATACTCTTTTGTGATATACATCCATAGTTAACAATACTAAGGGATGTATTACATAGACATACTCTTGTGTGATATACATCCATAGTTAACAATACTATGGGATGTATTACATAGACTTGTGTGATATACGTCCATAGTTAACAATACTGAAGGGTGTATTACATAGACATACTCTTGTGTGATATACATCCATAGTTAACAATACTAAGGGGTGTATTACATAGACATACTCTTGTGTGATATATATCCATAGTTAACAATACTAAGGGATGTATTACATAGACATACTCTTGTGTGATATACATCCATAGTTAACAATACTAAGGGGTGTATTACATAGACATACTCTTGTGTGATATACATCCATAGTTAACAATACTAAGGGGTGTAATACATATAGACATACTCTTGTGTGATATACATCCATAGTTAACAATACTAAGGGGTGTATTACATAGACATACTCTTGTGTGATATATATCCATAGTTAACAATACTAAGGGATGTATTACATAGACATACTCTTGTGTGATATACATCCATAGTTAACAATATTAAGGGGTGTATTACATAGACACGCTCTTGTGTGATATACATCCATAGTTAACAATACTATGGGATGTATTACATAGACATACTCTTGTGTGATATACATCCATAGTTAACAATACTAAGGGGTGTATTACATAGACATACTCTTGTGTGATATACATCCATAGTTAACAATACTAAGGGATGTATTACATAGACTTGTGTGATATACATCCATAGTTAACAATACTGAAGGGTGTATTACATAGACATACTCTTGTGTGATATACATCCATAGTTAACAATACTAAGGGATGTATTACATAGACATACTCTTGTGTGATATACATCCATAGTTAACAATACTAAGGGATGTATTACATAGACATACTCTTGTGTGATATACATCCATAGTTAACAATACTAAGGGATGTATTACATAGACACACTCTTGTGTCATATACATCCATAGGTAACAATACTAAGGGATGTATTACATGGACATACTCTTGTGTGATATACATCCATAGTTAACAATACTAAGGGATGTATTACATAGACATACTCTTGTGTGATATATATCCATAGTTAACAATACTAAGGGATGTATTACATAGACATACTCTTGTGTGATATACATCCATAGTTAACAATATTAAGGGGTGTATTACATAGACACGCTCTTGTGTGATATACATCCATAGTTAACAATACTATGGGATGTATTACATAGACATACTCTTGTGTGATATACATCCATAGTTAACAATACTAAGGGGTGTATTACATAGACATACTCTTGTGTGATATACATCCATAGTTAACAATACTAAGGGATGTATTACATAGACTTGTGTGATATACATCCATAGTTAACAATACTAAGGGATGTATTACATGGACATACTCTTGTGTGATATACATCCATAGTTAACAATACTAAGGGATGTATTACATAGACATACTCTTGTGTGATATACATCCATAGTTAACAATACTAAGGGAGGTATTACATAGACATACTCTTGTGTGATATACATCCATAGTTAACAACACTAAGGGGTGTATTACATAGACATACTCTTGTGTGATATACATCCATAGTTAACAATACTATGGGATGTATTACATAGACACACTCTTGTGTCATATACATCCATAGTTAACAATACTAAGGGATGTATTACATGGACATACTCTTGTGTGATATACATCCATAGTTAACAATACTAAGGGATGTATTACATGGACATACTCTTGTGTGATATACATCCATAGTTAACAATACTAAGGGATGTATTACATGGACATACTCTTGTGTGATATACATCCATAGTTAACAATACTAAGGGATGTATTACAAAGACATACTATTGTGTGATATACATCCATAGTTAACAATACTAAGGGGTGTATCACATAGACATACTCTTGTGTGATATACATCCATAGTTAACAATACTAAGGGGTGTATTACATAGACATACTCTTGTGTGATATACATCCATAGTTAACAATACTAAGGGATGTATTACATAGACATACTCTTTTGTGATATACATCCATAGTTAACAATACTAAGGGATGTATTACATAGACATACTCTTGTGTGATATACATCCATAGTTAACAATACTATGGGATGTATTACATAGACATACTCTTGTGTGATATACATCCATAGTTAACAATACTAAGGGGTGTATTACATAGACATACTCTTGTGTGATATACATCCATAGTTAACAATATTAAGGGGTGTATTACATAGACATACTCTTGTGTGATATACATCCATAGTTAACAATACTAAGGGGTGTATTACATAGACATACTCTTGTGTGATATACATCCATAGTTAACAATACTAAGGGATGTATTACATAGACTTGTGTGATATACATCCATAGTTAACAATACTGAAGGGTGTATTACATAGACATACTCTTGTGTGATATACATCCATAGTTAACAATACTAAGGGGTGTAATACATAGACATACTCTTGTGTGATATACATCCATAGTTAACAATACTAAGGGATGCATTACATAGACATACTCTAGTGTGATATACATCCATAGTTAACAATACTGAAGGGTGTATTACATAGACATACTCTTGTGTGATATACATCCATAGTTAACAATACTAAGGGATGTATTACATAGACATACTCTAGTGTGATATACATCCATAGTTAACAATACTGAAGGGTGTATTACATAGACATACTCTTGTGTGATATACATCCATAGTTAACAATACTAAGGGGTGTATTACATAGACATACTCTTGTGTGATATACATCCATAGTTAACAATACTAAGGGATGTATTACATAGACATACTCTTGTGTGATATACATCCATAGTTAACAATACTATGGGATGTATTACATAGACATACTCTTGTGTGATATACATCCATAGTTAACAATACTAAGGGATGTATTACATAGACATACTCTTGTGTGATATACATCCATAGTTAACAATACTAAGGGGTGTATTACATAGACATACTCTTGTGTGATATATATCCATAGTTAACAATACTAAGGGATGTATTACATAGACATACTCTTGTGTGATATACATCCATAGTTAACAATATTAAGGGGTGTATTACATAGACACGCTCTTGTGTGATATACATCCATAGTTAACAATACTATGGGATGTATTACATAGACATACTCTTGTGTGATATACATCCATAGTTAACAATACTAAGGGGTGTATTACATAGACATACTCTTGTGTGATATACATCCATAGTTAACAATACTAAGGGATGTATTACATAGACTTGTGTGATATACATCCATAGTTAACAATACTGAAGGGTGTATTACATAGACATACTCTTGTGTGATATACATCCATAGTTAACAATACTAAGGGATGTATTACATAGACACACTCTTGTGTCATATACATCCATAGGTAACAATACTAAGGGATGTATTACATGGACATACTCTTGTGTGATATACATCCATAGTTAACAATACTAAGGGATGTATTACATGGACATACTCTTGTGTGATATACATCCATAGTTAACAATACTAAGGGATGTATTACATGGACATACTCTTGTGTGATATACATCCATAGTTAACAATACTAAGGGATGTATTACAAAGACATACTATTGTGTGATATACATCCATAGTTAACAATACTAAGGGGTGTATCACATAGACATACTCTTGTGTGATATACATCCATAGTTAACAATACTAAGGGGTGTATTACATAGACATACTCTTGTGTGATATACATCCATAGTTAACAATACTAAGGGATGTATTACATAGACATACTCTTTTGTGATATACATCCATAGTTAACAATACTAAGGGATGTATTACATAGACATACTCTTGTGTGATATACATCCATAGTTAACAATACTATGGGATGTATTACATAGACTTGTGTGATATACATCCATAGTTAACAATACTGAAGGGTGTATTACATAGACATACTCTTGTGTGATATACATCCATAGTTAACAATACTAAGGGGTGTATTACATAGACATACTCTTGTGTGATATACATCCATAGTTAACAATACTAAGGGGTGTATTACATAGACATACTCTTGTGTGATATATATCCATAGTTAACAATACTAAGGGATGTATTACATAGACATACTCTTGTGTGATATACATCCATTGTTAACAATACTAAGGGGTGTATTACATAGACATACTCTTGTGTGATATACATCCATAGTTAACAATACTAAGGGGTGTATTACATAGACATACTCTTGTGTGATATATATCCATAGTTAACAATACTAAGGGATGTATTACATAGACATACTCTTGTGTGATATACATCCATAGTTAACAATATTAAGGGGTGTATTACATAGACACGCTCTTGTGTGATATACATCCATAGTTAACAATACTATGGGATGTATTACATAGACATACTCTTGTGTGATATACATCCATAGTTAACAATACTAAGGGGTGTATTACATAGACATACTCTTGTGTGATATACATCCATAGTTAACAATACTAAGGGATGTATTACATAGACTTGTGTGATATACATCCATAGTTAACAATACTGAAGGGTGTATTACATAGACATACTCTTGTGTGATATACATCCATAGTTAACAATACTAAGGGATGTATTACATAGACATACTCTTGTGTGATATACATCCATAGGTAACAATACTAAGGGATGTATTACAAAGACATACTCTTGTGTGATATACATCCATAGTTAACAATACTAAGGGATGTATTACATAGACACACTCTTGTGTGATATACATCCATAGTTAACAATACTAAGGGATGTATTACATAGACATACTCTTGTGTGATATACATCCATAGTTAACAATACTAAGGGATGTATTACATAGACATACTCTTGTGTGATATACATCCATAGTTAACAATACTAAGGGGTGTATTGCATAGACATACTCTTGTGTGATATACATCCATAGTTAACAATACTAAGGGATGTATTACATGGACATACTCTTGTGTGATATACATCCATAGTTAACAATACTAAGGGATGTATTACATAGACATACTCTTGTGTGATATACATCCATAGTTAACAATACTAAGGGGTGTATTACATAGACATACTCTTGTGTGATATATATCCATAGTTAACAATACTAAGGGGTGTATTACATAGACATACTCTTGTGGGATATACATCCATAGTTAACAATATTAAGGGGTGTATTACAAAGACATACTATTGTGTGATATACATCCATAGTTAACAATACTAAGGGGTGTATTACATAGACACGCTCTTGTGTGATATACATCCATAGTTAACAATACTAAGGGGTGTATTACATAGACACGCTCTTGTGTGATATACATCCATAGTTAACAATACTATGGGATGTATTACATAGACATACTCTTGTGTGATATACATCCATTGTTAACAATACTAAGGGGTGTATTACATAGACATACTCTTGTGTGATATACATCCATAGTTAACAATACTAAGGGGTGTATTACATAGACATACTCTTGTGTGATATATATCCATAGTTAACAATACTAAGGGATGTATTACATAGACATACTCTTGTGTGATATACATCCATAGTTAACAATATTAAGGGGTGTATTACATAGACACGCTCTTGTGTGATATACATCCATAGTTAACAATACTATGGGATGTATTACATAGACATACTCTTGTGTGATATACATCCATAGTTAACAATACTAAGGGGTGTATTACATAGACATACTCTTGTGTGATATACATCCATAGTTAACAATACTAAGGGATGTATTACATAGACTTGTGTGATATACATCCATAGTTAACAATACTGAAGGGTGTATTACATAGACATACTCTTGTGTGATATACATCCATAGTTAACAATACTAAGGGATGTATTACATAGACATACTCTTGTGTGATATACATCCATAGTTAACAATACTAAGGGATGTATTACATAGACATACTCTTGTGTGATATACATCCATAGGTAACAATACTAAGGGATGTATTACAAAGACATACTCTTGTGTGATATACATCCATAGTTAACAATACTAAGGGATGTATTACATAGACATACTCTTGTGTGATATACATCCATAGTTAACAATACTAAGGGATGTATTACATAGACATACTCTTGTGTGATATACATCCATAGTTAACAATACTAAGGGGTGTATTGCATAGACATACTCTTGTGTGATATACATCCATAGTTAACAATACTAAGGGATGTATTACATGGACATACTCTTGTGTGATATACATCCATAGTTAACAATACTAAGGGATGTATTACATAGACATACTCTTGTGTGATATACATCCATAGTTAACAATACTAAGGGGTGTATTACATAGACATACTCTTGTGTGATATATATCCATAGTTAACAATACTAAGGGGTGTATTACATAGACATACTCTTGTGGGATATACATCCATAGTTAACAATATTAAGGGGTGTATTACAAAGACATACTATTGTGTGATATACATCCATAGTTAACAATACTAAGGGGTGTATTACATAGACACGCTCTTGTGTGATATACATCCATAGTTAACAATACTAAGGGGTGTATTACATAGACACGCTCTTGTGTGATATACATCCATAGTTAACAATACTATGGGATGTATTACATAGACATACTCTTGTGTGATATACATCCATAGTTAACAATACTAAGGGGTGTATTACATAGACATACTCTTGTGTGATATACATCCATAGTTAACAATACTAAGGGATGTATTACATAGACTTGTGTGATATACATCCATAGTTAACAATACTAAGGGATGTATTACATGGACATACTCTTGTGTGATATACATCCATAGTTAACAATACTAAGGGATGTATTACATAGACATACTCTTGTGTGATATACATCCATAGTTAACAATACTAAGGGATGTATTACATAGACATACTCTTGTGTGATATACATCCATAGTTAACAATACTAAGGGATGTATTACATAGACACACTCTTGTGTCATATACATCCATAGGTAACAATACTAAGGGATGTATTACATGGACATACTCTTGTGTGATATACATCCATAGTTAACAATACTAAGGGATGTATTACATGGACATACTCTTGTGTGATATACATCCATAGTTAACAATACTAAGGGATGTATTACATGGACATACTCTTGTGTGATATACATCCATAGTTAACAATACTAAGGGATGTATTGCATAGACATACTCTTGTGTGATATACATCCATAGTTAACAATACTAAGGGATGTATTACATAGACATACTCTTGTGTGATATACATCCATAGTTAACAATACTAAGGGGTGTATCACATAGACATACTCTTGTGTGATATACATCCATAGTTAACAATACTAAGGGATGTATTACATGGACATACTATTGTGTGATATACATCCATAGTTAACAATACTAAGGGGTGTATCACATAGACATACTCTTGTGTGATATACATCCATAGTTAACAATACTAAGGGATGTATTACATGGACATACTCTTGTGTGATATACATCCATAGTTAACAATACTAAGGGATGTATTACATGGACATACTCTTGTGTGATATACATCCATAGTTAACAATACTAAGGGATGTATTACATGGACATACTCTTGTGTGATATACATCCATAGTTAACAATACTAAGGGATGTATTACATAGACATACTCTTGTGTGATATACATCCATAGTTAACAATACTATGGGATGTATTACATAGACATACTCTTGTGTGATATACATCCATAGTTAACAATACTAAGGGGTGTATTACATAGACATACTCTTGTGTGATATACATCCATAGTTAACAATACTAAGGGATGTATTACATAGACATACTCTTGTGTGATATACATCCATAGTTAACAATACTAAAGGATGTATTACATAGACATACTCTTTTGTGATATACATCCATAGTTAACAATACTAAGGGATGTATTACATAGACTTGTGTGATATACATCCATAGTTAACAATACTAAGGGATGTATTACATAGACATACTCTTTTGTGATATACATCCATTGTTAACAATACTAAGGGATGTATTACATAGACATACTCTTGTGTGATATACAAATTTACAATGTACATGTACATCCATGGTTGGCCATAAAAGGGAAATATTTTTCCCTGCTAATAACTATCTCATGACGTATCTTCAGATGTTTGGTTGTTATCGAAACCACATGTCAACAGTAAGTACTTTGCAAAATTGACAGCATCACCCTTTTACAGCCAATTTACCAATTTGATTTTTATCAGTTTTATAAACTGTAAACAATCCAATGTTGATATCCCTATCATACCAAGTATTGGGTCATATATACATATATAGAACCTCACAGAATCTGCACTAAGCTGTTGACATCATTAGTGCTAGGATGACTGAGAAGTAGCCATGTACATGTACCAGACAAATAACTCAAAGCCTCATAACAGGTTTTAATATGCCACGATCCTACTCCATGGCTTTGACAAACATCCCTGTAAACTATATTATATGGATGGTTCATATCTGCAAATCTATACAAAGACTGTTCACACATATCCCTGTATCAAAAATATGTATGGTACACTTAGTACACAGTTGTGCTAATCCATTTACATTGAACAGCTAACTGAATGGTGGAATCAAAGCCTGTAACAGTACTTGTCTTTATGTCTGATCAGCATTGTTCACAACTTGTATATGGCTGTATGAAATACCTCTATTACAGCAATGCTTACATAGCTGGTACATAGCTGTATGAAATACCTCTGTTACAGCAATGCTTACATAGCTGGTACATGGCTGTATGAAATACCTCTATTACAGCAATACTTACATAGCTGGTATATGGCTGTATGAAATACCTCTATTACAGCAATACTTACATAGCTGGTATATGGCTGTATGAAATACCTCTATTACAGCAATACTTACATAGCTGGTACATGGCTGTATGAAATACCTCTGTTACAGCAATGCTTACATAGCTGGTACATGGCTGTATGAAATACCTCTATTACAGCAATACTTACATAGCTGGTACATGGCTGTATGAAATACCTCTATTACAGCAATGCTTACATAGCTGGTACATGGCTGTATGAAATACCTCTGTTACAGCAATGCTTACATAGCTGGTACATGGCTGTATGAAATACCTCTATTACAGCAATGCTTACATAGCTGGTACATGGCTGTATGAAATACCTCTATTACAGCAATACTTACATAGCTGGTACATGGCTGTATGAAATACCTCTATTACAGCAATGCTTACATAGCTGGTACATGGCTGTATGAAATACCTCTATTACAGCAATACTTACATAGCTGGTACATAGCTGTATGAAATACCTCTATTACAGCAATGCTTACATAGCTGGTATATGGCTGTATGAAATACCTCTGTTACAGCAATGCTTACATAGCTGGTATTTGGCTGTATGAAATACCTCTGTTACAGCAATGCTTACATAGCTGGTACACGGCTGTATGAAATACCTCTGTTACAGCAATGCTTACATAGCTGGTACATGGCTGTATGAAATACCTCTGTTACAGCAATGCTTACATAGCTGGTACATGGCTGTATGAAATACCTCTATTACAGCAATGCTTACATAGCTGGTACATGGCTGTATGAAATACCTCTATTACAGCAATGCTTACATAGCTGGTACATGGCTGTATGAAATACCTTTGTTACAGCAATGCTTACATAGCTGGTATTTGGCTGTATGAAATACCTCTGTTACAGCAATACTTACATAGCTAATACATGGCTGTATGAAATACCTGTTACAGCAATGCTTACATAGCTGGTACATGGCTGTATGAAATACCTCTGTTACAGCAATACTTACATAGCTGGTACATGGCTGTATGAAATACCTCTGTTACAGCAATGCTAACATAGATGGTACATGGCTGTATGAAATACCTCTGTTACAGCAATGCTTACATAGCTGGTATTTGGCTGTATGAAATACCTCTGTTACAGCAATGCTTACATAGCTGGTACATGGCTGTATGAAATACCTCTGTTACAGCAATTCTTACATAGCTGGTACATGGCTGTATGAAATACCTCTATTACAGCAATGCTTACATAGCTGGTACATAGCTGTATAAAATACCTCTGTTGCAGCAATGCTTACATAGCTGGTACATGGCTGTATGAAATACCTCTATTACAGCAATGCTTACATAGCTAATACATGGCTGTATGAAATACCTCTGTTACAGCAATGCTTACATAGCTGGTATTTGGCTGTATGAAATACCTCTGTTACAGCAATGCTAACATAGCTGGTACATGGCTGTATGAAATACCTCTATTACAGCAATGCTTACATAGCTGGTACATAGCTGTATAAAATACCTTTGTTACAGCAATGCTTACATAGCTGGTACATGGCTGTATGAAATACCTCTGTTACAGCAATGCTTACATAGCTGGTACATGGCTGTATGAAATACCTCTATTACAGCAATGCTTACATAGCTGGTACATAGCTGTATGAAATACCTCTGTTACAGCAATACTTACATAGCTGGTACATGGCTGTATGAAATACCTCTATTACAGCAATGCTTACATAGCTGGTACATGGCTGTATGAAATACCTCTGTTACAGCAATGCTAACATAGATGGTACATGGCTGTATGAAATACCTCTGTTACAGCAATACTTACATAGCTGGTTATGACTGTATGAAATACCTCTATTACAGCAATGCTTACATAGCTGGTACATAGCTGTATAAAATACCTCTATTACAGCAATACTTACATAGCTGGTACATGGCTGTATGAAATACCTCTATTACAGCAATGCTTACATAGCTGGTACATGGCTGTATGAAATACCTCTATTACAGCAATACTTACATAGCTGGTACATGGCTGTATGAAATACCTCTGTTACAGCAATGCTAACATAGCTGGTACATGGCTGTATGAAATACCTCTATTACAGCAATGCTTACATAGCTGGTACATGGCTGTATGAAATACCTCTATTACAGCAATGCTTACATAGCTGGTACATGGCTGTATGAAATACCTCTGTTACAGCAATGCTTACATAGCTGGTACATGGCTGTATGAAATACCTCTGTTACAGCAATGCTTACATAGCTGGTACATGGCTGTATGAAATACCTCTATTACAGCAATGCTAACATAGCTGGTACACGGCTGTATGAAATACCTCTATTACAGCAATGCTTACATAGCTGGTACATGGCTGTATGAAATACCTCTATTACAGCAATGCTTACATAGCTGGTACATGGCTGTATGAAATACCTCTGTTACAGCAATGCTTACATAGCTGGTACATGGCTGTATGAAATACCTCTGTTACAGCAATGCTTACATAGCTGGTACATGGCTGTATGAAATACCTCTATTACAGCAATGCTTACATAGCTGGTACATGGCTGTATGAAATACCTCTGTTACAGCAATGCTTACATAGCTGGTACATGGCTGTATGAAATACCTCTGTTACAGCAATGCTTACATAGCTGGTACATGGCTGTATGAAATACCTCTGTTACAGCAATGCTTACATAGCTGGTACATGGCTGTATGAAATACCTCTGTTACAGCAATGCTTACATAGCTGGTACATGGCTGTATGAAATACCTCTATTACAGCAATGCTTACATAGCTGGTACATGGCTGTATGAAATACCTCTGTTACAGCAATGCTTACATAGCTGGTACATGGCTGTATGAAATACCTCTATTACAGCAATGCTTACATAGCTGGTTATGACTGTATGAAATACCTCTATTACAGCAATGCTTACATAGCTGGTACATAGCTGTATAAAATACCTCTATTACAGCAATGCTTACATAGCTGGTACATAGCTGTATAAAATACCTCTGTTACAGCAATGCTTACATAGCTGGTACATAGCTGTATAAAATACCTCTGTTACAGCAATGCTTACATAGCTGGTACATGGCTGTATGAAATACCTCTGTTACAGCAATGCTTACATAGCTGGTACATGGCTGTATGAAATACCTGTTACAGCAATGCTTACATAGCTGGTACATAGCTGTATAAAATACCTCTGTTACAGAAATGCTTACATAGCTGGTACATGGCTGTATGAAATACCTCTGTTACAGCAATGCTAACATAGATGGTACATGGCTGTATGAAATACCTCTATTACAGCAATGCTTACATAGCTGGTACATGGCTGTATGAAATACCTCTGTTACAGCAATGCTTACATAGCTGGTACATGGCTGTATGAAATACCTCTGTTACAGCAATGCTTACATAGCTGGTACATGGCTGTATGAAATACCTCTGTTACAGCAATGCTTACATAGCTGGTACATGGCTGTATGAAATACCTCTGTTACAGCAATGCTTACATAGCTGGTATATGGCTGTATGAAATACCTCTGTTACAGCAATGCTTACATAGCTAATACATGGCTGTATGAAATACCTGTTACAGCAATGCTTACATAGCTGGTACATGGCTGTATGAAATACCTCTGTTACAGCAATACTTACATAGCTGGTACATGGCTGTATGAAATACCTCTGTTACAGCAATGCTAACATAGATGGTACATGGCTGTATGAAATACCTCTGTTACAGCAATGCTTACATAGCTGGTATTTGGCTGTATGAAATACCTCTGTTACAGCAATGCTTACATAGCTGGTACATGGCTGTATGAAATACCTCTGTTACAGCAATTCTTACATAGCTGGTACATGGCTGTATGAAATACCTCTATTACAGCAATGCTTACATAGCTGGTACATGGCTGTATGAAATACCTCTGTTACAGCAATGCTTACATAGCTGGTACATGGCTGTATGAAATACCTCTGTTACAGCAATGCTAACATAGATGGTACATGGCTGTATGAAATACCTCTATTACAGCAATGCTTACACAGCTGGTACATGGCTGTATGAAATACCTCTGTTACAGCAATGCTTACATAGCTGGTACATGGCTGTATGAAATACCTCTGTTACAGCAATGCTTACATAGCTGGTACATGGCTGTATGAAATACCTCTGTTACAGCAATGCTTACATAGCTGGTACATGGCTGTATGAAATACCTCTGTTACAGCAATGCTTACATAGCTGGTACATGGCTGTATGAATACCTCTGTTACAGCAATGCTTACATAGCTGGTACATAGCTGTATGAAATACCTGTTACAGCAATGCTTACATAGCTGGTACATGGCTGTATGAAATACCTCTATTACAGCAATGCTTACATAGCTGGTACATGGCTGTATGAAATACCTCTGTTACAGCAATGCTTACATAGCTGGTACATGGCTGTATGAAATACCTCTATTACAGCAATGCTAACATAGCTGGTACATGGCTATATGAATACCTCTGTTACAGCAATGCTTACATAGCTGGTACATAGCTGTATGAAATACCTGTTACAGCAATGCTTACATAGCTGGTACATGGCTGTATGAAATACCTCTTTCACAACAATGCTTACATATATATCTGGTACTGTGGCCATGGGAAGTACTTTTGTTACACCAATGGTCATATATGTACAAAATGTATGTATGTATGTATGTATGTATGTATGTATGTATGTAAGTACGTAGGTACATACGCACGCATGCATGCAGGCATGTACTTACATACATTTGTATACATGTGTATATGGGCTCATTTAAAGAAAGAAAACATACCTCTGTTGTTGTTAGCACTTTACTCTCAAAACGTTTTCCCATGCCAGAAAGATAATGGTTGACTTGTACTTCCACATCACATTGTATAGATCTTTGTTCTTTGCATGTTTCAAATTGTCTCATTGTTGCCCCCCTCAATCTAAAAAATAAAATAAAGAGGCCATTGTAAGACATGTTTCTCATAATTATTAAAATTTAATTTTTATTGTGATTAAATAGAAAATACAAACAATCTACATGTAGGTAAATTTAAGAACACATTTACAAAAGTTTGCAGCAAACCATGAAACTTCATTTTTTGACACACAATAGCTATGATAGGAAACACACGTCTTCAGACTCTGAGATGTTTATCAAAGGTGAGACTGATTGTAACTTAATTGTATTTCAGTCAAGTGTAAACACAAGGAAAATGTATTTTAACTATTAAAGGGATGAATCACTCAATGTCATACAAGCTCATCTAAGCGAACTTCGTTCATATAGGGTGGGGGGGGGGGTGACTGGTATCACTGAACTTCATTTTTGCACTTCAAACCAAATTTTGAAAACTTTCATGCCTTCAATGACAGAAGCTTCTGTATTTACTACTGAGATGTTGATAAGTTGATAAATTACTTCTAATGTGAGATACAGTGTTGGGTTTCCAGTAGTATTTTGATTTACTATCATCTCAGTAAACAGGTTCACAAGGTTGGAACTTCATGTTTACCATCATGTTTTCACATTGCACGATCGTAGTGGTGTGACTGCTACAGTTTTCATCATGGTTTTCATCGTATATAAATGTGTGATGACACACTTGTGAATGTTCGTTTAGGGGGAGGGGGGGGGGGGGTTGTCCTAAACGAGGAACGGTGTTAATTTTATGAGCTTGTGTGACATTGCAATTGTGTGATTCCTATCTTATATCAAACAACCATTATAAAATAAATAGCGCCAATGGCATTGCAGCACAACTGTACAGTTTTTAATAATGTTTACCCACATGGTGAGCCATGCTAGGTATAGGTGTTCATAAATGATTATCCAGTTGCCTATCCAACCATGTTGTTATCTTTACCATATACAGATCATTTTGATGTTGCTATGGGAATTTGCTTGTTGCTAGACTTATTAAAATTGGCATACATTTGTTTATTCACTTAGCTATAAATCCCTGTTGTTGTTCAAAGCAAAATGATTGCATCACACACATACATACACACTATACAAACACACACACACACACACACACACACACACACACACACACAGGCATACAGACAGAATGACAGACACACAGTCTGACAGAATGACAGACAGACAGACAGACAAACTGACTGACAGACAGACAGACAGACAGACAGACAGACAGACAGACAGACAAACTGACAGACAGACAGACAGACAGACAGACAGACATAGACACTGACAATGACTATAGCACTACTGAACTTTATAATGTACATTGATGTCCAACAAGTAAAATGTCAATAAAGTAATTTTGTACAAAAAAAAATTGTTTTAATTTTGTTTTTGGTGAACACTTTGACCTTTACGATGTGACCAACAGACAATGTAAACTCTAATATATGTGACTTTCTTACCTTATGATGTAATCACGATGTTGTAACATCTCATATTCATTTGTGTACAAATGATTGACAACATTATCCATCAATTCATCTAAGCTCAGTTCTAGTAATTTGTTAGTTGTGTTGATCTCTAGCCAGGAGATAAATATATTTTCAATACCCATTAGGATCTTGGGATGTACTCCTTCAATATTCTATAAAGAGATATTGACAAAATTATAAACTTAAGATACAACTGAATTCTATCAACCATACTGTAACAGCAATGTCATAACTTGAGATACAACTGAATTCTATCAACCATACTGTAACAGCAATGTCATAACTTGAGATACAACTGAATTCTATCAACCATACTGTAACAGCAATGTCATAACTTGAGATACAACTGAATTCTATCAACCATACTGTAACAGCAATGTCATAACTTGAGATACAACTGAATTCTACCAACCATACTGTAACAGCAATGTCATAACTTGAGATACAACTGAATTCTACCAACCATACTGTAACAGCAATGTCATAACTTGAGATACAACTGAATTCTATCAACCATACTGTAACAGCAATGTCATAACTTGAGATACAACTGAATTCTATCAACAATACTGTAACAGCAGTCATAACTTGAGATACAACTGAATTCTATCAACCATACTGTAACAGCAATATCATAACTTGAGATACAACTGAATTCTACCAACCATACTGTAACAGCAATGTCATAACTTGAGATACAACTGAATTCTACAAACCATACTGTAACAGCAATATCATAACTTGAGATACAACTGAATTCTATCAACCATACTGTAACAGCAATGTCATAACTTGAGATACAACTGAATTCTATCAACCATACTGTAACAGCAATGTCATAACTTGAGATACAACTGAATTCTATCAACCATACTGTAACAGCAATGTCATAACTTGAGATACAACTGAATTCTATCAACCATACTGTAACAGCAATGTCATAACTTGAGATACAACTGAATTCTATCAACAATACTGTAACAGCAGTCATAACTTGAGATACAACTGAATTCTATCAACCATACTGTAACAGCAATATCATAACTTGAGATACAACTGAATTCTACCAACCATACTGTAACAGCAATGTCATAACTTGAGATACAACTGAATTCTATCAACCATACTGTAACAGCAATGTCATAACTTGAGATACAACTGAATTCTATCAACCATACTGTAACAGCAATGTCATAACTTGAGATACAACTGAATTCTATCAACAATACTGTAACAGCAGTCATAACTTGAGATACAACTGAATTCTATCAACCATACTGTAACAGCAATATCATAACTTGAGATACAACTGAATTCTACCAACCATACTGTAACAGCAATGTCATAACTTGAGATACAACTGAATTCTACCAACCATACTGTAACAGCAATGTCATAACTTGAGATACAACTGAATTCTACCAACCATACTGTAACAGCAATGTCATAACTTGAGATACAACTGAAATCTATCAACCATACTGTAACAGCAATATCATAACTTGAGATACAACTGAATTCTATCAACCATACTGTAACAGCAATGTCATTACTTGAGATACAACTGAATTCTATCAACAATACTCAACACTCAACATTCACAATTGAAACAAAGAGAACCACCAATTACAATATTGTTGTCTTTTCGAACAGAGTGTTCTGAAGTACATTACCAGTATGTTTTAACACTAGCATACATGTACATATAGTGTACAGATAGCAGACACAGTGTTAACACTAGCATACATGTACATATAGTGTACAGATAGCAGACACAGTGTTGACACTAGCATACATGTACATACATGTACATATAGTGTACATATAGCAGACACAGTGTTAACACTAGCATACATGTACATATAGTGTACAGATAGCAGACACAGTGTTAACACTAGCATACATACATGTACATATAGTGTACAGATAGCAGACACAGTGTTAACACTAGCATACATACATGTACATATAGTGCACAGATAGCAGACACAGTGTTAACACTAGCATACATGTACAGATAGTGTACAGATAGCAGACAGTGTTAACACTAGCATACATGTACATATAGTGTACAGATAGCAGACACAGTGTTAACACTAGCATACATGTACATATGTACATACTACTGAACCTACACTTGAAAAAAATCAGACCAACTTTTAACAATTTGTTTAATATTCTTTTTGCTAGCAATTGGAATTTTGAAAATTTGAACCATAAATCAATTTTACTCAAAGACTTGATGTACTTACCATGATAATCTCACTCAACTTTTCATTGGACAAAATTTCTAATGGGACAAGCTGAGTGGACTCCCAAACTATCTCCGCAATTCTACACATATATGACTCTGTAAGGAGAATAAAATTGAAGTAGGCATTATCATAAATATAATGTGTGTAGGTCACATGAAATGACCTTACATGTACATTTGTATATCTTATGACATAATTCAGGTTGAGTATATTACAATGTGTAAGTAATCATCAGGTGAAGTTTAAACCTGCATACTACATTCTATATTCTAATAATAGGGAACTTGAAAACCTGCCATGTTGAATGTTGCACCGTGGGAAATGTAATAATAAATACTAGTGAATTGGTATTGTAAACAATGCTGTTACATTTGTTTGCAACCACGAATGATCAATTCATAGTTACCCTGACCATTGTGTGAGGTTATTTTATCAGTAGCTCCAGATTAGGTATTACAATAACCACAGATAATCCCATAGTCCTTTGCATCTGAGCATGCTCAGTCTAGATTGCAAGTTCCCTATTTGAGCACTAGTATTTGAACGACAGCAGGTTTTCAAATACTTAACAGCTGGAAAACTAAGTTCTGATTACCATGTATGTTATACAAGTTTAAATACACATAACAGAAATACACCCATCTCACCATCCAATCATCATCTTGGGTCAAAGGTCACGCTGGGGAAAATGTCATGAATTTCAATCTAACATAGCAGCGCAGTCAATGTACACCTAGCAATCATCACAACCTTTTTTTTTTACAATTGATAGGGGTGTTTACTGACTTCAATACACTGTGTTTCAGCAGTAGGTTATTTTTAGTGGTCTTAGGTTTAGTTCACACTCTCATCCAGCATACATTATTTTTGAAATTTATAGATTTTACAGAAATTTCCCAGTGATTTTAAATCAATGTTCATCACCTGATTTTGTCTGCTTAAAATGTCAGGTGATTAGGTATACTTTACACTTACTTTCTACACAAAAAACTGACTATGCAAGACCTGTCCATCAAAAATAAAAATTCATTGGATAGAATTGTTCCAATTAGCTCCAAAATAATTGGTATACCACAGAGAAACTTGTCACATTTTTAAATGAAAGCTCATTCAATTTTATTATGTAAAGTTCACGTTGTATCTTCAGAGTTTGTTTGTAAACAAAACAAACAAACAAGAGGTGACATACATGTACACATCTGCCATTTGTTTTGAGCTTTCCCAAGTTTACTTCCGTGAAGAAAACAAATCTGTTGTAAAATAAACCTCTCGTAAAACAACCTTGTTGGCTAAAAGAAAGATAGAATACAGCATGCTTTATGCTTCATAGATATAAAAGGGGGCAAATTGAACAGAAATTTTTATCAACTTTCAAAACATACCAATCACGATAAAATAACTGTCATATACATGTAGTTTATACTATGGTTTAATTTAGAGCTGACGGTTGGAAAGTTTGTGATTTGTCACAATGGATATAAAAGGGAGCAAATTCAAATTGAACAGAATTTCAGATCAACTTTAAAAGGTACCATTCACTACATAATAAATGTCATGGGCTAGGATTTAAATAAGTCACATTAAGTGTATGTCTGACGGTTGGAAAGTTTGTCACAAGTTTCAAAATATAATACCATTTTCTATATAGTTTAATTATTAGATCACATGGTTCTTTGTGTACAAGTAATGACTGGAAATTTTGTTGCAGTGGAAATAATTTCACATTGTTATGCACGACAGAATTTCCGGCCAATTTTGACGCATGCGCATATCATAGAACAGGAAACTTTGGCGCAGTGGAAACGTCGGTGCACGACACCGACCGACTTTGCAACATGGTAGAGTGTGACAATAGACATAGCGAGAGGTTTACATGTATATCTACAATGTAATTACATTACTAGAAGTTACGTCAGTAGATTTTCTGGTTTGAGGATTTTTCTCTTGGATTGATGACTGATACTCTAGGACAGGACCCCAGACAAATTTCTATTTAGATTAATGGTAAGTCGGCCAGTGCAAGCTCTTACACTGGCTTCTGACAGGACAGCTCACTTGTTTCCACTCCAGCCGAGGCTAGACAGTAGAACCGATCGCATGCATGCCTTTACCTTAGTAGGAAATGATTTGTACAAATATGCGATTAACTTCCATTTGCTTTCAAAATTTCTTTCATCATTACCCATAAAATATTGTCTCATTGAGAAAATCATCCTCTGCCAATTCGCAGAGTTAACTATCAGTATCACGGCAGACTACAATATTCGTAGATGGACAGTGAACATCAAAATTTGGACACATACCAACCATGCATTATCACTCATTTTAGACGTGCTAGTTCAATGTGTAGACCAATCAGATGTCTCGATTTGTGCCATCAATATACTGGTATAATATCATGAGTACAACATTCTATACATTTCAATGTCAACAGTTGTCATGAATCACTAAATTGTTCAACTATTGAATAATGTAGTTCTGTTATTTCCCATGATGCAATAGCTCATAACAAAGATGCACAAGATCAACTTGATGTTTCTCTGAAATCGCAAATAATTGTAGGTGATGTAAAAGTATGAAATGACTCTCCAGAATGCAGAGTTTATTAAAATTCCTGGAGTGGTGTTTCCCTTTAATAAATACTAACAGACATACATATATTGATTTTGGGAATATCCCATTGTATCAATACTAACATTACATGTAATTTGTGAATAAATGGGGACAAAAGAGGAAAAGTTACCAACACTGGAACATAGTTGTAACCTTCAAGTTCTTTCCGTATTTCGTTCTTCACAGCCTCGCTTACAGTTACAGTACTAACTTCAGATTCGTTGATGATTGGTGGTGTCAATTTGCCAGGTTCCAACAACCATTGCATAACACGCTCAATACAAATCTTCAGGATAAGCAGCTTGTCGCTGATTTTGTTTCTCTCGTCACAAAATTTGCCAGGGTCTAAGTTGGGGAAGCTAACAGGATACCAATGTAATCTGTCCGGTTGTCGTTCTGTCCATGCCGAGCGACCGGCTCGATGCATACGGCGATCTGTACAGTTGTCAGAACTATACGTACCACTACTAGTACTAGCGGAACTAGAGCCGTGGGAACGAGTTGGATATGCAGGTTCTGGAGACGACTCTGAAGAATAGCGTCGCTTCCGTTGACGTTTAGTAGTGGTAGTAGTAGGGAGTAAACGTTTGGGGAAAAAACCTTTGAACTTCCTGAGATTGGCGTCTTCTCTGTTATCTCCCATGATGGTTCAGAGTCGTGCGGCAGGGTAAGTCTTTCCCACCCCCAGGTAAGTCCAGTGACTCGTGCGTCGCATGCACAGTAAGTGATCAGAGCAGAGGGTTTGTTGACTTCATACACTTGACAAACGCATTTGAGCATGCGCGATGCAAACCCGGAAGTGCTCGATATGTTTCGCATCAAAGTACGGTACATATTGTTGGAGCACAGGGTACCCAGGAACCGTGTGACAAACAAAACAAAACAAAACAAAACAAATGAATAAACAAACAAACAAACAAATAAATAAATAAATAAATAATTAAATAAACTATCAAATAAATGACAAATGAACAAATGAACGAACGACAAGTATAGGGACAAATAAAATAATTAAATAAACCAGCAAATAAACAGATACTCATGGGGGTATACCTAGATACGTTTTTTTCTACCATGTCACATTGTGTTTTTGTATAGTGATGGTACAAAAAAACGTATCTAGGTATACCCCCATGAGTATCTGTTTATTTGCTGGTTTATTTAATTATTTTATTTGTCCCTATACTTGTCGTTCGTTTGCTTGTTCATTTGTCATTTATTTGATAGTTTATTTATTTATTTATTTATCTGTCTGTTTGTTTGTTTGTTTGTTTGTTTGTTTGTTTGTTTGTTTGTTTGTTTGTTTGTTTGTTTGTTTGTTTGTTTGTTTGTTTGCTTGTTTGTTTGTTTGTTTGTTTATTCATTCATTTATTTATTTGTTTGTTTGTTTGTTTGTTTGTTTGTTTGTTTGTGTGTTTCTTTGTTTTGTTTTGTTTTGTTTTGTTTTGTTTTGTTTGTCACACGGTTCCTGGGTGCCCTGTAGTTGGATTGGCTCAATAGCTTCATCTCAAATAAATAGCGGCTTTTGGCTATTTACCAAAATAGCTTGATTCGACCTTGATTTGAGCTAAATAGCGGCCATTGGCTATTTATTAGAAAATAGCTTCATCTCAAAAATAGCTTGATTCGAGATAAATAGCGACTGTTAGCTATTTCTTTGGTTGCCAAAATAGCTTGATCTCAAGGTAAATAGCAGCTACTGGGCATTGTCAAACTGGAAATATGGTATAAATATATCCCTAGGCAGCTATTCAAGCTAATAGCCATTACTACCCGACTGCCAGCTAACAACCCCAAGAGTCTACAGGGCCTGGCTATTAAGATATTCAAGCTATTAGCCATTGATAGCCGCTATTAGCGCTAGCCATCAATAGCCAGCTAATAGCCAGCTACCAGCTAACAACCCCCATCACTCTCCGATACATGGCTATGCAGCTATTCAAGCTATTAGCCATTAATAGCCGGCTAATAGCCGACTACGAGCTACCGACCCCATAACTATCTGAACGTTCTTAGAGTCTATGCTATTATCCATTAATAGCCAGCTAATAGCCGATTACCAGCTACCGACCCCATTACTATCTGACCATTCTTAAAGTCTACGCTATTAGCCATTTCTAGCCATTCAAAACACATTTCACCATGTACCACATAATCACACATTCCCATGTTTATTTTCACATAGACCTTTACATTTCATGTTCATCATGTATCACATAATCACACATTCTCATGCATATTTTCAAGACCGATCTTTAAATTTCCTGTTTTATTTTTTAATAACATGACGAGCATCACAATGCATATTTAAAGACTGCAACTTCCAAACAACATTTCTTAATAAACATCATATGGTTACTAAACGAAAACAGTACCATATATTTGGAAATGCCAAATCACATTATTTCAACCTTAAACAGTCCATAGTGATCGCACTATTGTCTTTCTTTACTCGTTCACTTATTATCATTATTGATCAGGTGTTAAGGTGTTCAGAACAAACTGTTCGCTGTAAACGTATGCTTAAATTTGGACGACAAAAAGTCACTGACCCCCCTATCTGTAAAAAAAAACAAAAAAAAAAACAGGCTGACCCCCCCCCCCCCTTCTATCACTTAATTCTTAAACATGACCCCCATATATATATGTATATATATATACATATAATTATATACAATCTCCCGGTATTCCGAATGAGCGCTACGTCATTGAGGACGAATGTTTCCCCTTATGTCGGTCTATAGGCTCGGAGGGATACAGACATAGGGGAATTGTGAGTCCCAGATGACCTAGCACGAATGAGAAATACCGGGAGATTATTTATTATACACATAGACCCACTATTTTTTTCTATTATTCAATTCAATTCAATAGAACTTTATTCATCCCAGACATGGGCAATTAAAGGTGTGGCTCAAATACAATACATCAATATATCAAAAAATACAAACAAATATACAAAACAATATATACAGAGACACAGAACCATACTAAGACAATCATCATCACTCAAAAAGTTTACGAATCATTCATAAGCCGCACAGCGGTGGGAATAAATGACAACTTGCGCCGGTTTGACCTGCAAGCCGGGCATCTAAAACGACGACCAGAGGGAAGTATGTCGAACTCTGTAGATAAAACATGATTACTAGATAAAACAATTGAGCGGCGCGCGGGCTTTCCTAACTACTTGATGATTATAAAATGAAGACAGATTTCTCTGGGGCATTCCAGTTAATTTTGAGCTAAGAGACACAATTCTATCAAGTGAACTTTTGTCTTTGACTGTCAGATTTTGAAACCAGCAAATGAAC
The DNA here is from genome assembly GCF_964340395.1 of Glandiceps talaboti. Classification (NCBI taxonomy): domain Eukaryota; kingdom Metazoa; phylum Hemichordata; class Enteropneusta; family Spengelidae; genus Glandiceps; species Glandiceps talaboti. The sequence goes on along the minus strand of NC_135567.1, from coordinate 3,371,013 downwards.
GAAAATGAAATAACGCTCTCAATGTAAGTTTTATAAAAAGGGATAAGATTTCTCTATCAACCATAAATGAACGCAATTTCCTTAAAAGATACAGTCGCTGCTGACCTATCTTCAAGATAGCATCGGTGTTTAAATCCCATTTCAATTTGTTATCAAATATTGAACCAAGGTAAGTGTACTTGGAAACAATTTCAACCTGTTGACCGTGAACTATGGTTGTCGAAGGGTTGCGTTCTTGCCTCCTGAAGTCGATTATCATAACCTTAGTTTTAGACTATGTAACTTAAACTAGGTGGTAATAAGCTATGCTACAATCTTTGCTGAGATTTGAAACTTGGCATAGTAGCAAATTCAGTAGCATCACACAGTGTGCCCTCTAAGCCAATTTGACGCACCACAGACGCACTGAGTACATTGCAAAAAGATGTAAAAAGTGTAAAAAGTTCCTTATTGTACGTACAATAACAAACATTTCACACTTTTTGCATCTTTTTTGAAGTATAACTTGGTATATGTTATTTCACATTATTTTTTCAAGTAGAAAAACATAGTGAATCTGTTTCATCAAATAAAAATCCAAAGTAAATACCAAATTCTCATCCATATGGCCACTTTAAGTATTTAACAACATCAACAAGGAATGAAATATTCTGTCTTAAAACCTCTCTTTAACAGATTTGGTTATCAGCAAGATTGTAGCGGAAGTATGTAAATCAACAGCTGGTGTAGTAATGAGTGACCTCACTGTACAAAACTTGGAAGACATAATTATGGTAAGATAAATACTTGGTAATACCACCTTTACAGGCTGTTTAGTGGAGGTGAAGAAGATTTTTGATAGAAACATTCGAAGTGGAAGAAATAATTTGGTAAGGAAACTGAATATTTGCTAACCCTATACAGTCAGTTTACATTGTGTTGATTTATCAGAAGATGAAGACACATACAAATGTTGAACATGACGGATTGCTGTGTTGAAAACATGATATTTCTGGCGGGCACATTAGGAAACCACTCTGCTAAGAGACTGATATTCAAACCCCACCTGTCTTATCTTATCTTAAAATTAATCCAATTCATATATACTCAGACAAATTAACCTTATGATAATATGCATATCAGTCCATTCCCCTTTCATGGCCAAAACAAATCTCTTCTTATGTCAACAGTGCTCAAACTGAAGTTAGAGCCATAGACCCCTACACTCATGTAGGGTCTATGGTTAGAGCTAGGAGTTGATTTAGGATGTTTAAAACTCTATGTCAACACAATAATCTGTAAGCTGTGATTACATTGTGTACATTAACAACATTTGTAGTCCATTAATTAGCCCCATCAAACCCTGATAACTGCTTGGAAAGTGCCGTTTCCATTTTGGTATGCATGATGGTCACATTTCTGGATTTTCAGCAATTCCACTGTGTAACCGTCATGCATACAGAACTGAAAACGCCACCTTTTCATGCAATGTAAGTATGGACAAGAGTCAAATGACAATGCACACTGGAAAGTCGAGAATTAAGATTGTTGGGCAACTGGATAAACATTTTAAAAAATTAAGACGAGAATGCTTATGCTGTATACTACTAAGAGACCAAGAAGGGTGTATTAGTTGAGAAACAGATTTGAAAATTGGAATAATTACATGTAGTTGCTCAGCAACTAAGAGACAGTCCTTATCAACAGAGATGGGAGTCAAAATAGAACAAGAAGGTTGACTTCACGGTACCTACAATAGCTTTTTACCTCATACTAGGGGGTCAAAATAGAACAAGAAGGTTGACTTCTCGGTACATACAATAGCTTTTTACCTCATACTAGGGAGTCAAAATAGAACAAAAAGGTCGACTTATTCTCGGGTCTGTCTATAGTAATGCATCAGAAGTGCATGGGGTGGAAGATATGGTGTCAACCAAGAAATCAAATGTTTGTTATTTTTAATTGATGCACCTAGGTAGTAATATTCTATTTCTGGTACAGCGAGTAGGTAACTTGCATCATGGGAAATGTTATAATAATTACTAATCAATTAGAATTGTAAACAATATTGATACATTGTTTGTAACCACAAATACTCAATTCATAGTTACCCTGACATTTGTGGGAGGTTTATTTTATTATTAGATCCAGATTAGGTATTACGATAACCACAGATAATCCCATAGTCCTTTGTGTCTGAGCATGCTCAGTCTGGATTGCAAGTTCCCTATTATACAGTGCACAAGCCATTTAGAACTTAAAAATAGAATACATACTCTAGTCATTCTACGTCACCACAATGTGCATCGATGTCATGACAACGCGTGTCTACCGTACATCACCGGTTCTGCTATGAAATATTAGTCAAAGTGTTCCAAGTTACCATTACTTTCCCCATTTTTTTTTATATTACTGGTGTTGGTGTAATTATGTAATTTTTTATATTTTTCTTCATTTAACTGGAAAATACTCTTGACCTAATGGTGTTATCACAAAGACCCCTTGGGTCACTCATATTTTCCTTGGCTGAATGAAAAAAATTACCGGGGAATAATGTCTAATTACTATAACTAATTGTAGAATGTCATTGATGTATTTATTACTTGCATTCATCAACAGGCTATTGATGGTGTACGAGTAAATATGGAATGTCATTGATGTATTTATTACTTGTATTCATCAACAGACTATTGACGGTGTAAATACCAGTAAATATGGAATGGCCACTGTGTAACTTAATCCAAAAATGGCTGACAATCTGTCAAGATGAAAATCTACCAGAGAAAAAATTAGGCTTCATGCTGAAGATGATCATGAATACAATACTAGTTGAGGAGGAAAACCTACCGCGCTATAAAGATTTTAAATTATTGTAAGTTAGCAGCAGAGATTTACATATTCAGTTAGCCTAGAATACAGACTGTTAATTTTGAATTGATTATTGAATCCATTATTTGCATACAGGCATATAGCAGAACACACAGCTAACACGAATAACACAAGTATTCACACTTAAACTCATGTGGCATTGGGTTATGTTATTATTACAACTGTCTTATCAGAAATGACAAATTTTCATAAAAATCGTAAAATCATACTGTACGTATACACGATTTTGTGAACATTGTCCTTATTTGCATATCATTTGCATACATGTGTGCATTAATGTTTCGGTACTGCACTGCAGTAAAAATACCACTAGTATGTGTGTGTGCACACCAGTGCAAGTAATCTCTGGTACATATGTGTGTATAGAGTGTTAACATTTGTAAATGTGTATGTCTTTAGAATGTACATATATGTTTCAATGTAAACATCTTAGTTAACAAACCATTGGACATATTACCAAATTAACTTATATAGTGTAGAAGTACATGTATGTCAAGAATTTCCTATAAAAGATAATTCCCCCCCCCCCCTACATCCCTGCAATCTTAATGAATTCAGGAGAAATATCATCAGATACTTTGATTTTAATACAGGACTGACAAGGAAACAGAGCGGAAATTCAGAATGTGCCATTTGACAAACAATGTCTGCTGTGATGTCGAGTTAAGGATTTTTATTGGTGGTCAGAAAGACAACAGACATTGTCACAAAAACTGGAGAGTTCTAGCTGTACCCGAGGTATGTGCTGAGTTTTAATGTTTCCATCTCTCACACTCATATTTAGCACAACTGGACTATAAGGTTCTGTAGTGTTTATGGCATGGTGTTGGTGTCTTGGGATGAGTAGATAGAAATTAGTGTTTATGGCATGGTGTTGGTGTCTTGAGATGAGTAGATAAAAACTAGTGTTTATGGCATGGTGTTGGTCTTGGTGTCTTGGGATGAGTAGATAGAAATTAGTGTTTATGGCATGGTGTTGGTGTCTTGGGATGAGTAGATAGAAATTAGTGTTTATGGCATTGTGTTGGTGTCTTGGGATGAGTAGATAGAAATTAGTGTTTATGGCATTGTGTTGGTGTCTTGGGATGGTGTTGGTGTCTTGGGATGAGTAGATAGAAATTTGTTCAAGACAAGATGACCAGGTCATTGATATGCAAATTAGGTCAAAAAATTGAACTTTTTGTAAAAAATGCTATAAATCTTCTCCAAAGCTACTGGACCAATTGAGCTGAAATTTGATGTGTTGGTGTATTTGGATTTATAAGCAATAAAAGATCTATACTACCAAGAATTAAATATATACAACAAAAATTATTTATTCAAAATGTATTAATCAAAATGAAATAAATATTATTCATTGATTGCAAAATTCAAACTTAGCTGGTTGTAAGGACCAACAGATTGCTGCAAATTTCTAAAACTACTGGTCCTCATGCAAACTGTTGGTCTAGGACCAATTAACCAGCGTTAATAATTCCACATGTTGACCTTTGCTGTGCGAGGTCATTGTAAACCATGTCTGTTATCAGACAATTCATCATGTGTCAGGCAAGTCATCGTGTGTCAGGAAAGTCATGGTGTGTCAGGCAAGTTATCATGTGTCAGGCAAGTCATGTGTCAGGCAAGTCATCGTGTGTCAGGCAAGTCATCATGTGTCAGGAAAGTCATGTGTCAGGAAAGTCATCGTGTGTCAGGAAAGTCATTGTGTGTCAGGAAAGTCATCGTGTGTCAGGAAAGTCATGGTGTGTCAGGCAAGTTATCATGTGTCAGGCAAGTCATGTGTCAGGCAAGTCATCGTGTGTCAGGCAAGTCATCATGTGTCAGGAAAGTCATGTGTCAGGAAAGTCATCGTGTGTCAGGAAAGTCATTGTGTGTCAGGAAAGTCATCGTGTGTCAGGAAAGTCTTTGTGTGTCAGGAAAGTCATCGTGTGTCAGGAAAGTCATCGTGTGTCAGGCAAGTCATCGTGTGTCAGAAAAGTCATCGTGTGTCAGGCAAGTCATTGTGTGTCAGGAAAGTCACCGTGTGTCAGGAAAGTCATTGTGTGTCAGGAAAGTCATCGTGTGTCAGGAAAGTCATTGTGTGTCAGGAAAGTCATTGTGTGTCAGGCAAGTCACTGTGTGTCAGGAAAGTCATCGTGTGTCAGAAAAGTCATCGTGTGTCAGGAAAGTCATCGTGTGTCAGGAAAGTCACTGTGTGTCAGGAAAGTCATTGTGTGTCAGGAAAGTCATTGTGTGTCAGGAAAGTCACTGTGTGTCAGGAAAGTCATCGTGTGTCAGGAAAGTCATCGTGTGTCAGGCAAGTCATTGTGTGTCAGGCAAGTCATTGTGTGTCAGGAAAGTCATTGTGTGTCAGGAAAGTCATCGTGTGTCAGGCAAGTCATTGTGTGTCAGGAAAGTCACTGTGTGTCAGGAAAGTCATTGTGTGTCAGGAAAGTCATCGTGTGTCAGGCAAGTCATTGTGTGTCAGGAAAGTCATCGTGTGTCAGGAAAGTCATTGTGTGTCAGGAAAGTCATCGTGTGTCAGGAAAGTCATCGTGTGTCAGGAAAGTCATTGTGTGTCAGGAAAGTCATTGTGTGTCAGGAAAGTCATCGTGTGTCAGGAAAGTCATTGTGTGTCAGGAAAGTCATCGTGTGTCAGGAAAGTCATCGTGTGTCAGGAAAGTTATCATGTGTCAGAAAAGTCATCGTGTGTCAGGAAAGTCACTGTGTGTCAGGAAAGTCATCGTGTGTCAGGAAAGTCATTGTGTGTCAGGCAAGTCATTGTGTGTCAGGAAAGTCATTGTGTGTCAGGAAAGTCATCGTGTGTCAGGAAAGTCATTGTGTGTCAGGAAAGTCATTGTGTGTCAGGAAAGTCATTGTGTGTCAGGAAAGTCATCGTGTGTCAGGAAAGTCATTGTGTGTCAGGAAAGTCATTGTGTGTCAGGAAAGTCATCGTGTGTCAGGAAAGTCATCGTGTGTCAGGAAAGTCATCGTGTGTCAGGAAAGTCATTGTGTGTCAGGAAAGTCATCGTGTGTCAGGAAAGTCATCGTGTGTCAGGAAAGTCATCGTGTGTCAGGAAAGTCATTGTGTGTCAGGAAAGTCATTGTGTGTCAGGAAAGTCATTGTGTGTCAGGAAAGTCATTGTGTGTCAGGCAAGTCATTGTGTGTCAGGAAAGTCATCGTGTGTCAGGAAAGTCATTGTGTGTCAGGAAAGTCATCGTGTGTCAGGAAAGTCACTGTGTGTCAGGAAAGTCATTGTGTGTCAGGAAAGTCATCGTGTGTCAGGAAAGTCATCGTGTGTCAGGAAAGTCATTGTGTGTCAGGAAAGTCATTGTGTGTCAGGAAAGTCATCGTGTGTCAGGAAAGTCATTGTGTGTCAGGATACCAATTTAAACAAAATAATGTCTATGACACTAGATGAAACATCAGTGGTGGTCGGCCTCCTTTGAGTAGCAGTCGCTAGCTCTGAGTTTGGCAAATTTCACAGTTTGGGGAACAGATTATGACATGTGACCCAACAATGTAGCCCCCTCTCTCTCTCATGGGAAAAATGGAAGCCAAAGTGACACCTATTACATGGTAAGAACAGGTCCTTGCAAGACACTGCTTACCAAGGTGCCAGTGTATTTGTTGCAAACAAAATGTTCTTACATCACGACATTCATTCAGTCACATACAAGTGAAGTATTTGTATCAAATGATAATGAATGATTGTGTATATATGTCTGCATTAAAGAATTTTGTTTTTAGTGAGATTGTAACAATCAACTTTATCTTTATTCACTCTCTTGTACAACCCAAATGAAAAACAGTAAAAAAATCTTTTAAATAAAAAAAAGTTTCAGAAATTAAAAAAAAAGTTAAAAAATTGCTGAGAGTACTTAAACATTTTTTTACTGAAATCATCTATTATTGATTGAGATTTTCACATTACATTTATTGTTTTACCGTGATAAGTTTATTAAAGAGGCAGGTAGCTATCATTACTACTTTTTTCTGCTTTTCAGAACAAGCTCTCAGAAATCAGTATGGATGGAGCATATCCACAGCTGGTATGCCAGTTTACAACCATGGCAGAAGAGTCCAGGTTTGAGACAGACAACCATTACATAGTGTATGGTGTTTCATTCTGTGGAACAAAGGGCATTCTTCTATCAAGAGCACATGTTAACAAAGACATTAGCTGCAGGTTGGAGAATTCTCTGATAGAGGATTCTAACTTTGGCAAATACTATTTGTTTGTACGTCCGCTTTCTTTTAATGTAACTGGAAGTGGCAGTAATTTTGAAGAGTATCTATATCCACTTCTTGTCCTCTACATGGCAGTCAGAAGTTTAATGCTGTTACATAAGACAATTCCATTACGTTAATCTTATAAGCAATGAAGATAACTGTTTGTCAGATATAGTTTCAGTCTGATGAAAATCCGATGTAGTGTACATGGCATTTTTTGGCTGTTATGTTTCCTGTCGTTTGTTCTTTTGTGAGCACTTATTATATTTACATACATCTGACACAAAACCATTTCGCATTGTTTGTAATCTCTTTTTGTGTGGTATGTAATTTTTTTTTGGTTTGTGGTAACAGAGCGCAGGTGGAAATCAGCTTTTGTTGTTTCCTGGCTGCCCTGTTCTTAAATAAATTTCACTACTACTACTACTACTACTACTACTACTACCATAGGTTTTCTAGACCCCAACCTTGTACTTTGGAGTAGCCAATCAGAATCTGTCTTACAATATAACACTTGACATTCCAAATTAAAAGAAAGAGAACCACCAAACAATAAAAATAACATTATTGACTGCATTCTGTGCTCAAACACTTTTCAAACAGAGTGCTCTGAAGTACTGTACCCCCAATTCTTCCGCTCCATTACACTAGATTAAATTTCCATTCTTCAAAGCTTTCTGTTAATGGGGTTTTATGCCATTGCCATAGGAAGGAACACCTTGTAACAAGTGTATACCGCTTTATCAATGTATATTTGTTTGAAACTTCTTTGTGCCAGTGGCCAAAGTTCAGAAATAAAGCATAATACAGCAAAAATGATGTAGGCTTGGTGTTTTACTCATGGGACATTACATCTAAAATGATGTCGGCGTGGTGTTTCACTCATGGGACATTACATCTAAAATGATGTACGCTTGGTGTTTCACTCATGGGATATTACAGCTAAAATGATGTAGGCTTGGTGTTTCACTCATGGGACATTACAGCTAAAATGATGTAGGCGTGGTGTTTCACTCATGGGACATTACAGCTAAAATGATGAAGGCTTGGTGTTTCACTCATGGGACATTACAGCTAAAATGATGTAGGCTTGGTGTTTCACTCACGTGACATTACAGCTAAAATGATGTAGGCTTGGTGTTTCACTCACGTGACATTGTAGCTAAAATGATGTAGGCTTGGTGTTTCACTCATGGGATATTACAGCTAAATGATGTAGGCTTGGTGTTTCACTCATGGGACATTACAGCTAAAATGATGTAGGCTTAGTGTTTCACTCATGGGACATTACAGCTAAATGATGTAGGCTTGGTGTTTCACTCATGGGATATTACAAACAGCTTCCGGAAAACTTTCGGAAATTCTATTCCACTTTGGAAAGGTATCTTTTTTTGATTGATAAAGGGTTAATAGATATGCTGCTCACTGTAGACATATCAAATCATGACATAAACTTGCATTTGACACTTTCATTTTCAAAATTAACCCATGTAAAAAGTTGCCATTTGGCCAAAACATTGCCCAATTTCTTGGTATTTGCCAAAATATTGGCCAATATTTCGAGACTTCCCAAAATATTGGCCAATCTTTTGAGACTTCCCAAAATATTGGCCAATATTTTGTGAGTTTACCAATATATTGGCCAATATTTTTGGAGTCTGCCAATATATTGTCCAATATATTTTCAGCTCTCAATATATTGTTCCCCTATAAATGTATTGGCCAATATATTGGTTCCTTTTTAGCACAACTGAACTGATAAGGTTCAATAGTGCTATAAGCATGGCAAACTGTCTGTCAGTCTGTCTGTCTGTGTGTGTGTGTGTGTGTGTAAACAACTTAAAGTCAAAAATCGCTGGGACCGATTGCTTTGATATTTGGTGGTCATGTTACTTCTGGTGTCTAGTTGGGAAACTGTTCAAATGAAAATGATTGCATCAGAAATGTGATTTTGGGTCAAAAAAATGGGATTTTTGGTAAAAATATTTAAACTCCAAAAAAGAATAGGTAGATTTGGTGGGAACAGTTTTGAAGGCTAGTATATTCAGATTTGTTCATGACATGATGATTCAAAAGACATGATGATGCAAATTATATTGTCAGTTATATGCAAAGTAGTTGTAAATGTGAATTTTGGTCAAAAATTTATATCTCAAAAAGTACATGGTCAGAGAGACTGAAACTTGGTGAGATGTTTCTAAAAGTGTTATTCTGCAGATTTTCTTAAAATATTTTGACACAATTGGCCCTAGCAACCATTACCACGCCCTTAACAACAACCAGATGGCAGTATATTTTGGTCAAATAACAACATCTTCTGGTAGGCAAGTGAGTAAACATTCAGCAACAAGACCATGCCCATAGTAACAGCCAAATGATTGCATACATTGCAAAGATAATATCGAGAATTCATAGAAAAGTGAAGAAAAACATTTTATAATGTATGCAAGTATGTCTAGCAACATGACCACTCCCATAGCAACAGCCAAATGATTGCTTACATTGCAAAGATAGCAACATGGTTGGATAGGCAACTGGATAGTCATCCAGCAAATGAACACCTATTGTTAACATGGACCTGGGCATGTGGATAAACATTTATAAAAACTGTACAGTTGTGCTACAGTGCCATTTGCAGTATTTTTAGGAATTATTCCCTTATTTTTTTAAATCAAATTTTCCATCCCATAATGTTTAATACCAAATGTTGCATCAAATGTAAACATTGTGAAATATTTTACTTTTATACACTATCCATCATTTCCCCTATCTACACCTTGTTATTGCCAATTTACTTTAAAATATTTGAACATTAATTTTAAATGAGCCTAGTTGCTGTGCTAGGTTACACATTATGGACCAGGACAAAAGAAATGACCACTTTCAAACTAGTATAATAACAGTGACAATATTGGGAGAGCTATCGTAGATGGGAAATACAGCTGAAAGTAATCCTTTCTTGTTTATTTACTATCCAAAATTCTATGTTCCCCACTTCCTAGTTGCTGCAGTGTTGGAAGCTTCCTCAACAAAATTTCCACCATGAACTCTTGCTTTGACATTAATATTTATTTATTTATTTATTTTTTGGTGGGGGGGGGGGGGGTTTGCAAAACTTCATTGCTCTGAGCAGATCAATCGAATGAATGTTTGTGACTGACCTATTGAACTTTCTTGTAACAATAACAATGACCATCACATATATACAAGGTATACTGACAAGCCGAATACTCAGCAATTTTACATACTATATGGAATATAAAAAGAAAAAGTGTTTGATACAAAGCACAACAATTCTTGCTACATTCTCAAGAACTACAGTTCTTTTTGTAACCATGGTGAAGAGTTAACAATGAGAAATGGCACACACATACACCTGTTGAAAAAAGACCATGATGCATAAATGTAACATTGAAACATCTAACTTTTACTTCATAAATTCATCTTTATCTCAGCCCAGTTTCTATTTTGAAATTTCCCTCCCAAACAGAATTACCTTTCACCCCACAAATCATAAACACCAGTTTTTTTCCAAAAAATGTACTAAAGCATTTTTCCAGTTAGTTTTTATGATCTTTCCCACTCATAGTTCATCATATACTGTCACAATCCATTCACCCTCCATAAGGCAGTCATTACAGCTTTAACCTGAAAAACAAAGAAAAGAGCTTGCATTAAAACTTGCATTACATAACTGAATATAGACACAACTGCCCTATATAAAGAGGATTATGGCTAATCTATGCAAATGCAGGAAATTCAAACTGCTATACAGAGCACTAGCTTCTGGGTCTTGTTTTCAGCATTTTATCTGTGCTTCGAGAAACACACAGGTCATGTATCATGTACAAATTGTTTGTGCATGTCAATGAAAAGTTTATAGATTTCATCACAAAATAACACAGATGTTATTACTGATTACTGAGGCAAAAAATACATTTTCATTCAACCCTGTGAGATGCTTTGGATTGGTACAAACATACAATTTATAAATGGCTCCAATTATATCCATATGATGATTGAAGGCTTTTTGGAAAATAATCTTCATTCTCATTATGTTAATTGAAAATTTTTTGCAGTAAGGTTTTCTTCTCAACACTGTGTTTCTGATAGGTGCACAATAACAATCAAGGGCGAAGCCTGAGGTCTACTAAAGTCATCTCCACACTTTGATGATATAAATAACAGCTGATCAGAGAAGGTAGTTGACAGCTAGTAATACAGAGAACAGTGGCTTTAGTGGTCTGAGGTAAAAATAACCACAATGGATCAACCAAAATGTGTGAATGACAATGTCTACACATTCATCAAACTCACAATTACCATACATGTATATACAGTACGTAGTGAGATTATATACCATCATGACTGAGCATAGAACCTAGATAGACATCCCATCGTATAGACTGAATAACTGAAAAAGGCATTCAGATACAAGAACCTTTCTCTTGACATGCTTCAAGGGAAATGTTCCAAGCTTTAGTTGCCTTTTTGTGAGAAATCAATTTGAAACTAAGTATAAGAGGTATCACCAGTTTGAACTTGGAATACACTATGTGGGCTAAAATGCAACCACAGACGGTACAGCTAGGGGTCACATCACATCACTATAGTAGTGATATGAATCATACTTCACAAAGCACAGACAGAAGAAACAGTTCACACCATATACACAGAATAAGAAAAGATATGCATAGCAAAACGGTTGCTACACAAACACTAAGATGTAATCCTCAGTAAGAACACAAACATTATAATCATGTATGTTAATGTACATATCCTAGAGGTCATGGGTTATTGAATAGATTACCATACATTACTCAACCCACAAAATAGAAATTAGCTCTAAGGAAAATTTCAACTTTTCCTAGACACTTCGGGCTAGCCCTTATTGGCAACCTTTGGTAGCCATCATAGTGAGAAAAATAGCCTGAGGGGTCTAGCATATATTTTATGGACAAAGGTGATCCACTGCCTATGCTAGAAGTTTCAGTTTTTACCGGTAAAAATGGGTTGGGGTCACATCCTTCCCTGAGTAATTGAAGGTTCGATAAGGAAGCACCTCTAAAGCAAACAACAAAAACTGCTACACAACTAAGTTCTTAGTTGTCTGTGAGTAGTTCAACACTTTGAGAAAACAAATGAAATGCAAGGCCACTCCACAGTAGAATGCTTACTGTTCACACGTTTTGGGCAATGACATGTTACCATAAAATTACCATCTTCACTTGAAAATCAACCATTCTGTTGCCCCGCCACACTTTGCCATTGCAAAACATGTGACATACAATATGTCAATGCATGGTAGTCTACACTGTGCCAACACCATATGTGCACATACTTATGGGTAAAAAAACGTGCAACATCGAACAACAGTTTTGAGATTGTAGTAAAAAAGTTTGTGGAGTCTGGAAATTGAGTATCAAATCATCTTTGGTCAGCATAGATGTATCTTTGAGTAATTAATTACTCCAAGGATGGATGTAAAATTTCTATTGACAATAACATTCACAACAACAGAAATCAACTTTCCAAAATGATAGAGCTACACTTACCACAATCTCGGAACTTTCACTTCCACTCTGTATCAAAGTGACATTTCCACTAGGGCAAGTTTTCCTTCTTTCCATTGACGTGCCATACGATGGTAACGTTGCCAGCATTTGAAGACTAGAACATGACGCGGCGGTTTTCGATCAAGCACTAGTATGCTGCTTTTGCAGATTATGACATGTAGACTGTGATAATCTCAGGATATTTTATCATGATTACATAACACTGTCAGGTTGTTAAATCATATTTGGAAAATGCTCATTTGCATACTATTTACATATTTTGTACTACGTTGGCCATGTTTTATACCCAATGACAGTGTGCTAATTATTTCCAAATGTAGCATTCATGCTATTTGTTAACAAAGCATTCAGCACAGAGTGTTTCTTGTCCGTCACAAAATGCACAATTTTTTTGATTGATTTGAAAACAACATTTAGGGAATGTCCGGTAACTATAGCCATAAAATATACTTTTCAGCCCTATACACATATCTGAGTAAGAAAAAATTTCAATGGTGCACCCATGAAATATTAAATATGTCAGAAATGACGTGACTTGCTTCACTTACAGATACATTTATATGATCATGCAAGAGAGACAACATCTACTGGCCAAGACAACTTGAGGTAGAAAGGGGTACGGTTTGTGACACACAGATCGAACCACAGACATGCAGCACATGTGTTCCTTGTCTGTGACAGAACATACTTGTATTGAAGCCAAGCTGCAAGGTGACTGTTACAATGTTGTGTTATCATTGTGAGTGCAAAAGTAAAGTACATACAGACATTGCTACAATCTGAATACAAGGGTGACTGTCACTCTTTTGTCAATATGTTGATAAATTTCAACAAAGAACAAGAGTTTAGGGATATCCCAGGTAGTGGGTTATACTTCCATGATTTTTCCAAGCAAATCGATAGTTATTTAGTTTACCATTCATCAACAGCTATTCAGATTGTCAGTAGATTTCAGCAAATTGCCAATATTTTTGTGATGTTGACTAAATGTTTCCTCATAGTACCAGATACATGGTCAAAATATTCATCTTTCAATTAGCCATCAGAATCAAAATAAGTCCTCTCTGTTTTAAGGACAAATGAAAATTTTTTGTCATCAAAGTGATATTCACTGGTAACAGGTAAATGTTACCACTATCACTGATCACAGGCAAACCCTTCCCTAAGTTCCGATGCAAAATGTTTAGTAGTTCTCCAACCCCAATCCTGAGAATTTATCCAGAGATATTACATATAGGAAGTCACAATCACAATGTGTATAAACTCTGTACATTATTAGAAGAAACTGTCAACATTCAAATAAATTAGTTTTGTAAACATGTCTGCATGTCTGAGATACCTTTAAGATTTAAACTATTCACACAAGATGGTCCACATACGGCAAGCCGTTGTAGTTGAACATGGAACATAAGCTTGTGGCCATCTTGAACATGGACCCATTGGCCTAGTGGCTATCTTTTAAAATGAGCTGTAAAAAATGTCAAGTCTCGAGCTTTACTGGGATTAAAAACACACAACAGTGCAGTGCCTGGCTTTGAAAGGGAGCTATTAGTTGTGTTTGAAAAGTAAAACTGCAATTAAGTAATGAGTTTAAAATATAATGAATAAAGAGGTATGTAACGGTACACAAAGTACCTACATGTAAAACATTAAACTGAGACACAGTCCCTCCACCCACCTGGAGGGACTGGGTGTGACATGCTGAGACCATGAACTGAGTCGTTTGCCAAAAATAGCCATCCGAGACAAGTCTCGGTTTGCCATGAACTTCAGTCCCAGATTAAAAAAAAGTCTATCTGAGAACAGTTTCAGTTCACAAAAATTCATGATGTCACACTACATGTATACTATTGAGACTGAAAATTTACCAAAGATTGTAATGACAACAAACATTACAAGTAACATAGATGCATCCCTAATACATCATAAGGGTCTATGAATACATCCATGCTAGAAACAAAACAAAGGCTTAGTAAACTACACATACAGATCACATGATAACTACACAAAAGAAAGAGTTGACACCATATACACAGAATAACAAAAGGTATGTATGGAAGGCAACATTAATTACAATACAAACACAAACAAGTATCGAAATCCTAAGAACATATTAAACACTCTAACCATGGAAGTTTTTTTTGCCATTTGAGACTGGCAAACTGAGACTAGTCTCAGATGGCTATTTTTTTTGCAACTGAGACTCTCAGTTCATGGTCTCAGTTTAACATTTTAAGAACCTTTACACACCTCGACTAAAACATGTTACAAGTAGTAAATTTTGTAACTGTGGGGACAAAATGGTAAAATTGTTTAAAGGAAACCAATATATTGACCAAATACATTCATTTAGGAAAAATATATTGGGCAGTTTATTTGAGAGCTGAAAATATATTGGCCCATATATTGGCAAACTCACAAAATATTGGCCAATATTTTGGGAAGTCTCAAAATATTGGCCAATATTTTGGGAAGTCTCGAAATATTGGCAAATACAAAGATATTGGGCAATTTTTTGGCCAAATGGCAACTTTTTACATGGGTTAATTTTGAAAATGAAAGTGTCAAATGCAAGTTTATGTCATGATTTGATATGTCTACAGTGAGCAGCATATCTATTAACCCTTTATCAATCAAAAAAAGATACCTTTCCAAAGTGGAATAGAATTTCCGAAAGTTTTCCGGAAGCTGTTTACAGCTAAATGATGTAGGCTTGGTGTTTCACTCATGGGAAATTACAGCTAAAATGATGTAGACTTAGTGTTTCACTTAGGCAACATGACATTAAAGGTGATTCAAAATGCTTACATTCACTATTGCTATTTTGCTAGACCACATGTTTGTGAAACGTATTCTAGTTTCAAAACTTTAAAAAATCGTCTGCAAACACCTTAAAATGACCCTTTTTCAGTCAGTTCCCTTCGGATTTACTTTGAGAGTTTTCGGGTATTGCCGATCCCACCTAGACCACAGGATTTTGTGATGTCATAGAGGGACATCGTTAGCACGCAGGCTAAGAAGAGCGTAGCCAACAGGTGAATAAAACTCAACAGCAGTGTAAAAAAAATACATTGCTGGTGGTTGTAATAGACATCAGTAAACAAAAACTACAGTCTACATGACTTATTAACCAACATTTACTGATATTTACTCACTTGAAGGTATGATAACGCATGATGAAAGAAGGATTTTGAGATGAAGATAGCCAACTAAAATAATACAAAATAGGTAGTATAAATTCCGAAAAGTTTAGTATTTGATAGTGCGAGTATAAAGAGATGACTGAACTAAGATGGTGAGAGCAAATGTTACAAGTGATACAGTCCCTGCAAATTAGTAAAATCATGGACATTTCGAATAATGAAAACATATTTTTTTAAAAATTGATATTTAAAAAAAATCATCTTCATGTTTCTCAGCCTCCCCGTTTCCTCCTTTCTATCTTCTTTTTATTAGATTCCTGGTAACAAGTCTACACAATTGGCGTATTCTCGGCCCCCTACTTGAATAACTTTCAGCATGAAAGAAATTCTCTGTTCTTGAACAAGTATCATCGTCACCGCCATTCTTCAAAAAAGTGAATGGAAGATAATTATTATTAGTCTGCCCACCATAAACTAGTGTACCATGTGTACTAATATCAATATTTTTTTACAAGACAGTCTTCCTGAATAACATTACATACTTAGAGATATAAATGAAAAAACAAATGGAAAGTACTACCACATACGATTGAAAACGAATTTTCAAATATTATATTGTCTTTTTAAGTTGATGTCAGTTTCTACATCTGCTGTTTCCTACAAGACTTCACAGTGTTCGAGATTTTATTTTGTTTTTTCTCTAATAACTAAAAAAGTGTAGGGTCGGCGTGAAAAACTAGGTGGGGTCTGATAACCGGAACCAAACATTTATTTCAGGCCTAAACCCAATATTTTTATTAGGATTAAGATAATAAGCCATAACTGATTTGATAAAATGTTTCCTATGTAGATGTAATTACAATACATAAAACAACATACATAGCGAATGAACGTTGTTACAGCTGTCCTTTAATCAGTTAGTATACATTCTGCCTGCCTCTACAGACGCCAGATGCTTAAGAAATTAGATATCTTTCAAATGCAAAGAGATAAATAATTTGTCATATTTAGATACAAATAATTTTTTAATATATCGTAAAGGGATCTCTTGAGTGTGTCTGCGAGATTTGAATAACAACAATTACTGTGAACATGTTATTTTAAGGGAATTAAATAACTGTATTGGTGTTGGCTTCAGCGATACATCAACGTTTATGAATGCAAATATTCACTGTATCACAGCCAATAAATGGAGAAACAGTTTGTGGTGACGTGGCTCATGTTGGTGAGATTTGAGACTCAAGTATTAAGCTGAGGACGACTACGAGGTGGCACAGAGAAAACAGGTAAGGTATTTTCATAGCAGTCTGATTTTGTATTAGTATTACCCATTTTCTGTTGTTTTCTTCTTTTTACTGATGGGGATTTTGAAACGAACCGTTGAGAAAATATGTTTAATATGTACGAATATTTGTAAGAGGAATATTTCCTAACACTACATGTGTACAGATACAGTCAAAGATTCAAAATCAATACTACATTCTCTGGACCTACTGAAACTGTCAACAATTGCCAAAATATACAATATGCATACGACTCTGTAATTGTAACTTTGTATTTATTGTAGAACATAGTGTTTGTTAATATGAAGGATGACATTAAAGTGGCCATATGGATGAGGATTGGGTATTCATTTTGGAATTTTTTAATTGACAAACAATTTCATCATGGATTCCTACTTAAAAAATCAATGTAAAACAACATTGAATCAGTCTTTATTTATAATTCTATACACTTAACCATGTGTAAAATGTTTAAAATTTTACATACGAGACCAAACCTTTTTTTTCACTTTATAAGTATATTGCAATGTGATGATTTACAAACAAAGACTTGGTCTGTGCTGTTTCACATTGATGTTATAAGTACAAATAATTACTGTTTTATGAATTGGAAATTCAAAATAAATAACACCTAATCGATATCATGGCCACTTTAAAATAGTACTGTATTCAATAGTAGATTACACCCGGTTGACTACAATCACTAAGGCGTAAAAAATGTGTGGTTCCGATTACATTCAATTTTATAATAGGTGGGGTAGGTAGATTTTTCATTTTGTCATATATTTTTTTTATATGTGCGTGTCTAGTTGCGGTTTTCCATTGTTTTTCAAATGGTCGCTGTGTTGTTTATTTCTTCCTGTATCAGATGTACAGCCATTACAGATTGGAAGAATAGTTTCATATTGTCTTTTTAAGTTGATGTCAGTTTCCACACCCACTATTTCTTGCGAGACTTTCATGATTTTATTATCATTTTTCTCAAATACGTCAAAAAAGTTTAGGGTCGGGGTGAAAAACTACGTGGGGTCGGGTACCCAGAACCAACCAACTTTATTTTTTCTTACTTGGCCTAATACAGGTTCATCGGTTTAAAATGAAACCATATTACTAATAATGAATCCTGGTCAATTTTAGATTCTATATCTCTGTACGATAACTCAGCCTACATCAAAGAAATGCCTTGTACAATAAAATTCAGGTGGGTTGTTTGTTGTTACCATGGTGATGACGTCATAATAACGGTTGGACGAGAAGTGCTAACGAGCTACACAGTTCATTGTAGTAATAAAATAATTTTTATTTTAAAAAGCGTCCATGGGTCAAGAATGTATTGGTTTGGTAAAAATTAAGTTTGATAACATATTATTATACATTGGGTTTAGTAAAATAAGGACACGGATAGCGTGCATGCATTTAAAATACATTTCATCTCACTGTGATTACAAATGGAAAGTTGTCTGTTTGAAAATTCCTTATTCCAGCCGACCGTTATTATGATTTGTGTTCATTGTGAGATGAAATCAATGTTTTGTATAAATTATGTTTTATCATGTTGCTTAATTGAAAGTATAGTATAATATTAGTTTATTATAGTGACATGCAGATTTACAATATTTTACAATAAATATACGTATACAGATATACATCTGCCCAGCCCCTTCGGACGCAGCAGGCAAATCATCAAAACGTTTCCAAGTCTTGTTAAATCGTCACTAGATGTGTTCAGTGTTTAAATCTTAGTCGAATCGGTCGATATGAGGCAATTTCTACAGCGCTCAGTGTCGCCGCCCACCGTAAAGGTCGATCATTTTCAGCAAGACAGTGGTCAGAGAAAGTCCCAGCGTGGAGTAACCTGATTGGTCAATCCCAGTCACATGAACGTTGAACAGCAACCAATCAACCCCAAGGTAATCGGGGATATTCCAAATGACAACCTAAATGTTATTAAATTACCTTTGCTTGCCAGTGATAATACGACTTTTTCCGCCTTATTCATAGTCAATCTTTATTTTTATTTTTTGTTTTCTTTTGTTTTGTTTTGTTTTGTTTTGTTTTGTTTTGTTTTGTTTTGTTTTGTTTTGCTTTGTTTTGTTCAGTTTTGTTTTGTTCAGTTTTAACAAAACAAATTAAACCTACCCAACGTGATGAAATAGTCGATGATGGTTGTAAGATATGTTATTATTTTTGGGATTCTGACATTTCCCATCGAAGCAGACCCTTAACTTTTGTCACTCACTGGAGGCGGGAGGGTTATTTTTGTGTTTCCCAATGGGTCTGCAGATTGCATAGGCTGGACAAACACGAAAAAAGACCGACGTGAGAGTATTTAAGTGATGCGCGCGCTAACCAGAAACATTTTTGAGCCTAAGATTAATATATAAAATGCTGCGTCCTGCATCTGATTCAAAAAGTAATAACCCCAGTAATGATTTATCAGAGCTGAGCTATTCTCTTAAAACTCCCTCGTTTAAGAGTATTATTTTAATAATTGCTTGGATTTGCGAGTCTCATAGGTAAGTTATTCTCATATGGACATACCTGTAACTAAATAGTTATCAAGATCGACACCTATACATGTCTGTAGTCAATGTTAGTGTCATGAAGTTAATGATAACTAATATTAAGAATTATCTATATTTGAAATTCATGATAGTGACGTTAGTTGTGTGTGTGTGCTACGTCTGCTGTGTGCTCCTGCTAAAACTCGTACGTATGCCGGCTTAGGCCAGTACCAAGAACTCTCACCGCAATAGAAAAGTTGATAAAGTGTACGACAACAATCCTACGGGGGAAAACGACACCGAAGTAAGAGAAGCGCGGATAAAAATGAGAAAGAATGTACACAGGTGAACTCAAACATAAAGAGAGTGAAACCAATCATGGCCGCAACCAAAACTGGTCAGCCAACAATGACACTTGATGAACTTTACCAACTGTTGACGGATAAAATGGATGAAACGAAGATTGAAATAATGCAACAAATGGTAGAATTGTAGAAAAGTGTCCAAATTATCGACGGCATGTTTGCAAGCACGACACTAGACTGTTTGCAATGGAGGACGAGCTCTGTCATTTGATAGGGACAGTCGAACACCCGAAGGGAGATATCAACAGGTTATAACACTGCTCAAGAAAGTATTGCCTTGAATTCCACTGTGTTCAGACTAACAGACAACTTTCAATCACTTGCAATGCAGAAGTAACTGATGATGCTATTACAGTATATAGCTCTTTCGACATTGTCCTCATAACAACTGACTTCGATATATGCCATGTTCTGCAACGAAAATTTAACGGCGTACCCGTCATACTAGCAACTATTTATTCCTGTGACATCGCCCAATGGGTCTATAGCGCCAAAACAAGTTTACACCAATTATTCCTAAAGGACTTTCAGCTTTCTGAGGGAAACGGGGCAAAAACATTCTAATGAGAACTTTACCAAGCAGAATGCAAGCATATTCAGCAGCAAGGAAACTCGTTAAAGAACGAAAATGGTGGCAAACATGGACATCCAATGGCATAGTGTTACTGAAAAAAACGAAAGATAGCCAACCAGTTCGATACAACTCGTTACGATACAATGGGAGTAACTTCTGACATTGATGTAAATGTTATTTTGACAATAGACTTGGTAACCTAAAAACAGTGTTGCACATTTGGTCACAGCTCAATAGTTCGTTAATTGGTAACGTTCCTATTATCAAAACGCTTGCCATACCACGGCTCACTTATGTAGCCTCAGTTTTACCCGTTACTGACCATGTCATCAAGGATACGAATACAACCAACTACAACTTTCTCTGCCAGACAAGATTAAAAGGTGCGTCATTTCAAATCCAGTTGAAGATGGCGGACTTAATATGATTGATTTTGAACTCCTTGGTGAAAAGGCTTCTTTAATCGCCAGCTGGTAGATGAAAGTGTTACTCTTTGAGTTACTTTAGTAAAATTTCATTTAATGACTGTGTCTCTTCTAATTTTGACAAATCGTACATTATGAAAGATTTGCCGGTGTTCTACAAACAGATATGAACTGGTTAAATCATACTGAACCACAAAGAAAAAAATATGCGATATATATAAGGAATCTGTTTGGTTTAATCTTTCTATTGTTACCAAAGGTAAAAGTCCATTATTTTTCAAAGACAGGTAACAAACTGGTGTAAAGAAACTCGAGGATGTATTTGACAATTCCGGCACTTTCCTAATATATGATTCCATTCTTCGCAAATACAACGGGATGAGGCGTAACTTCCTGAAATATGTATCATTAAAATATGCAATACCACATCACTGGAAGGTAACCATTTCAAACGATGCCAATACGAAGAGAGACAACGCAGATTCTTAAACAAAACCTGGAAAATTGAACACTGTATTTCTTAGCATGCGGCAACCCATGTAGTTATTAATCAAACAAAATGAGTGTTTTCTAATTGATTCACAGAAACTGGAAAATGTCTATAAGATTCCAGTTACGTGCGTGAGCAAAACGAATTAATTATTTTCAAATTTAAAATTGTGTACATAATATTTCCATGTAATGCTGTGCTCTTCCAGTGGAATTTGCTTAATTCAGATAGTTGTAGCTATTGTGAGGAGAAATACACTTTGTTGCACTATGTTTTCCATTTATAAGTCTGCTGACAGGTTCTGGTAAGGCATGAAACAATGGCTATGTTTAATAACAGGTGTGTCCATTGAGTTCACATAGGGACATCATATTCGAAATTACAAATGAAAAAGAAATCAAACACATTCTTAGATGCTGTATAATTCAAGCAAAGTGATTTATTTACACACATAAATTACAAAAGCAAGACGTTTTTTCACCTTCATGTTATTACAACCCGTAGGAATAAGTTTCAGACCGAAAGACATATATACAAAAGAAAAGTTTGACGACACTTGGGGTGGTTTATGCCAAGTCAGCGCAATTATGTAACCGACTATGGTAAATTTCCTTTTCATATTTGCATACTGACAGCAAGTTCACTGTCCTTCAATTTTTCATTTATGTTTTGTTGTGTTCTTTTCTCTAAGAGTCTTTTTTCTTCTCGTTTTCATTTTCACTTTTGTCTGTTTGTATTCTGTATATTTTTCATATAATAAAACATGTAAAAGTAAAAAAGAAAAAGAAATATCTGTAGTTCGTGTCATAATCTAGTATTAACTGTCTTCAGTTATTTTGTTACTTGCTACTATGCTCGATTTATTCAACCTTTCTTTAAGTTTACTGTGGCAAATGGTGCTAATTAAGTACTTAAGTTCTACACAGACAGATTTCTAATTTATGTCCAGTTATTTTAAATATATAATGATTATGTTCTTGTTTCTTATAGGTCATTAAATACGTATGTTATTAAATGACAACACGAAATTACCTTTAAAAGCATTTTTCATTTTCATATCCATGACTACTTATGTGAACGAAGTAAGGCCTTGTGTGCAATCGTATGAATACTTTCACTTTTATCGATCGAGTTTGCGTGATGAAACCTTTCCATAATGTTCTGTCCTTCACTGCATTTCTGTTGTATAGGACGTTATCTAGTCACGTGTCACGTTTGACGACATCAATAAAATCTTATGGATAATCATGTGTGCTAAGACCTAACATGAAGAACAATGTAGAGGAAAGAGAGATTCAATAATGATATATCTTCGTAACCAATATTAATACTATGTGTAATCAAGATATGACGCTCCAGAATTCAAAGTGTATGAAAATATCTATGTTTACTAGACTGGCACTTCCCCTTTTAAATGTATGGTTTATACGTTCTTTGATAGTATAAAATGGAGAGAAGTGCCTTATCAAATTAGTTTGATGATTTTCAATGAGAGCTCACATGGGTTTCTTTATTTGATACCTATCTAAAGACATATTATTTGCATGGTCCAGACTAAATCAAATGCATGCCTTGCTTGTATAAAATTATAAAAATAATCAAACCAATTACTTAACGACACACTGGTCATTTTTTATGTTCTATAGTAATAGTTTCTGATGATTCAATTTATGTTATTTTCTCCATATTGCAACACACTTATAAATAATATGAATAAATAAAGATATTTATATAGCACCCAGTATCCATCAATGATGTACCCTGGCGCTTTACAATAGAAACTGCTACAGCTAAGCTCTTTCAAAAAGGTATGTCTTTAGTCTTAATTTGAAAGTCTACATATTCGGTACAGAGCGGACAGTGTTAGGTAGTTGATTCCACAGATCGATCTCCATACGATTTGAGTCTTGGTCTGGGAACCTGTATGATGACTTGAACGCAAAGTGGGTATATATCTTGTAACTAGGTGTATTATCACTAGTAATTCTACAGTCTATATTGTATTATGTAATTCCTGTTATTAATCTCAATATCATGTTGCTTGCATAAGTCTATACCCTGTATAGACTATAGTTATTGCATAAATTTACACACACTCTAAATACTCGTATATTTACACTAACAAAGAAAGGAGACAGTTCCACGACATCAAAACGGTGCTAGAGTGATTTGTCGTCATCAGCGCTATCCACAGAAATGTTACTTGCATTAGTGTTATATAATAGTTTTCAAAAACGGATCTTTACTCATGTTTCACCGCCTACATTTTTGATATCTTGTTTAGTATAAAATGTTGAGAGAGGTGCACCAACAAGAATATAGATTACAATTACTTCAAAGTCAAACCCTATTTTGACTGGTCTAAACGGCTACTCTTAATATCCAACCACTACTGAAAAAATGAATGCAACTTCATAATGTTTAATACATCAATACTGTGTAAAATACTATACCGTACCCAACTGTACATAACATTTGAGAAGTAAGTTATATAGTTCCAGAAATACCTATTGCAATAGTAAAATCCAGTAAATGGCTCATCAAAGAATGAAAATTTACCTAGAAACTAATTTAATAATATGCTTTCTGAAACCAACACAAATACAGTTACTAATCATGATCCACAACCATATAAATGTTTATCGTAATGTTTCTCTTGGTTAGCCTTAGTTACATGTGTTCAGACTGTATAATTTACTTTTATTTAATTTACATTTATTTTTATATGTATCTTTTCCTGGGCAACTATTATTTATTATATTAGTTATAAGACTACTGCCCATCTGTATTTTCTTATTATTTGGCACCAGATTCTTCATTTTCTTGTTGTTTACACTGCTTCCCGCCAGTATATTTCCCTTGATTGGCTTCAGGTTCCTTGCCTTCCAGTTGTTTCCATTGCTTACTGCCTGTATCTTTCCCTCGGTTGGCTGCAGGTTCCTTGCCTTCCAGTTGTTTCCATTGCTTACTGCCTGTATCTTTCCCTCGGTTCGCTTCAGGTTCCTTGTCTTCCAGTTGTTTCCATTGCTTACTGCATGTATCTTTCTTTCGGTTGGCTTCAGCTTTCTTGCTTTCCTTCTGTTCACTTTGTTTTCTGTCTTCATCTTTCCTTTGCTTGACTTCAGAATCCTTACTTTCCAGTTGTTCACATTGCTGTCTGACTGTATCTTTCACTTGGTTGGCCTCAGATTCCTTACTTTCTATTTCTTCACTGTCATTCATGCTTATATTTTTCCATAGGTTGTCTTCAGACTCCTTACTTTCTACTTTTTCACATTGTTCGCTGCCTGTGCCTTTCTCACGGTTATCTTCAGATTCCTTACTGTCTAGGTGTTCATATTGCTTCTTGCCTGGGTCTTTCTCTTGGTCTGCATCAGGTTCCTTGCTTTCTAAGTTTCCTAAATCATCAGTGTACGTATCATTTCCTTCGATGACCCCTGATTGTGAATTTTGCAGGTTTTCAGAAATTTTCATGTGTGAACTGCTCTCTTGGATGACTCCTGGTTTATCATTTTCCGCATCTTCAGATAGTTTTTTGTCAATCGCCTCCGAGTTCTTGTTTGGCAGGTTTTGTGTTTTCTTTATAGCTGTATCTTTCCCTTTACCGGCTTCTGATTCCTTACTGTTTGGTTCACTTGAATCTGTCTTCTCTGGTTTTTTCTTTGGATTTTCACACATCAAGAATGCTCCAGAGCACGTGTCCTAATAAAATGCAAATTTGCCAATAATGTCATAATCAATGAATAAGGATTTCCTCCTAAACATGTTAATGTAAACATAAATGTACTGTCATATCCATATTTTATCATATAGACCCTGTGTGGTCCACTATTATATTAGCAGGCAGTAGCAACAAAAATTCTTAAATAAAAGTGTTACAAATATATTAGTAATCATAAAAGGAAAAGTTCTCGTATGCAATTGTATTAATTTTGGCCAACAGTTTGAAAGATCGTTTCTGCACATATAAGCCAACTAAACCTCATGAACTTCTAAAGTGTAAGTAAGTAGAAGACTACCTGGAGCGGAAGAGAATTTACGTTTTATTCAATTGCTCATGATTTTAATTTGCGACACATAAAGTTGATTGCTTTTGAAATGTTTTTCTTATGAAAACAATACTGACTCGAGTAATTTATCGTGATCATCAATAAAAGTCGATGACTTTACAAGCTTGTTTAGACGAAACATCTGAACAAAAACAGTATCTCTACAGCAGCAGCAGCAGTAGCAGCAGCAGCAGCAACAACAACAACAACAACAACAACAACAACAACAACAACAACAACAAAAATAACAACGAAACATCATCAACATCGTCATCAACATCAGAAAAACAACAAACTTTCTAATAAAAATTGAAATGTAACAAAAATGACAAACAAAACACACGTCAGTTGTATCAATCATGACATCCTCGTTTGTTATGTTTTCGTGATAACACTCGGCATCATGAAGTAATTTTAGAGCTGTATGTAGATCGTCGGTTATTCTTCGACTCTCTTCTTTCAGAATTGTATCCCATTTGTTGAACACACTTAGTTTAATCATGGATATTTCATCACCATTTTGGAATACTGGTGTCCAACAAAATCTAGATGTTTTCGTCATGTACATCTGCTGTCGTTTGAATTTCTTCCGTAATCCTTTTGAACATACAATAGTATTGGTTAAGAAAATTCCAGGGAATGGCTTCATTGACAAGAAGCATAAAATTGAAATTCGCCTACACTAATTTCAGGGTTGGCGCATTAAATCATGCAAATGTATGAGATGAGCAATATATATTTATGACTATATATCTGTAGGTTATAAGCGCTTAGGAGTTTTGAATATTCACGGTTAAGCTCATATATATATTGCTAAATCCCATGATGCAACAGCGTCAACGCTACAAGAACGATAAAATTGAATGGAGAAAAAATTAGCTATTTGGCAGTAGTAAGAAATGTGTGATGCGAAATCATGAAATTATTCCACATCCCAACATTTATGAAAAATACCGTTATTTCCTGGAGTGGAGTTCCCCTTAAATTCCGTTCTAAGACCTTATTGAGTTGTCATTTGAAACGAATTTCTATCATAGAAAGCAATTTGTGAGTCCTCATACTGTAGGACGAGCTGTGTGGCTTATTCTAGAGTGTCTTGATGTTATATTTTAATGAAATATTAACTCTTCGATTTGTGTTTAATATAAAATAATTAGGCGCCGATTAAAAATGCGATTGACAAGCTTTTCGTGCTATCTGGCAAGACAAAGCAGTAGCATGTGCAATTCTTGTAACAAGTCAACTCAATTATTTCACAAATGAAAATCAATGTGTACGAGGCAACGTATTAAAATGAAAGAGAATGGAAGAGACACACACGTTACTAAAAGCCTCGACCTCTTGGAACCTAACTATATATCCGCGTTGTGTACAAATAAATCGCGTGTTGGTACTCAAGAGCTGAAACAAATGAAATATTAGCATATATTCTATCAGTTCAGCTCATTAAAGAAAATTGCGATATGAGGAAAAAGACACTTTTATAGCTCTTGATCATTATTTCGGGTTCATATCGAGACTTCATTAATTTATCGTACATATGTAATAGTACTAACGTGAGTTTTACAGAACATTCCGTGTAATAAAGTTTCCATACCTCCTTCTGCTTTCTTTCTTAACTTGGCCTTTGCCTCCTTCAGTATTCTCCTGATGTTTATAAATTTATATTTATCGGTTGAAAAGTTAAAAAGGAAAGGATGAGCCAATGAACTTAGTGGTATAACAGTAACTGCTATCCATGCATACACAGTGCCTGACAATTTGACTCCGGCAATACCCACGAAGGTAACAGAGACAATTGGTAACCAAACTAGAAGATCTGCACCAATTATACACAGCACCATGATTACCATCTTCTTTTGAACATGAGACCGTCGGTTTTCACTAGCCTTTTTACTACTCTTATTCTTACTAACCAGTATGATAGTGTAGCATGTTGATATTATAATAAGGTATATCACTTCGAGCATGGTAAATATCGCAAACGAGTACTCCCAGCCAGGGGGTCGGTCATGTCGAAGGTGGAATGGCAAGCAGACGGAATTATCGCCATAAAAGTGTTCTCCAAAATAGTTTATGGGACAGACGGGTAAGATGGCAAATAACAAATGAATAGTTATGCCGACGGCTATAATTGAACCAGCCAGCTTGCGACTCACATGGATCATCTTCAATGGATTAGAAAGAACTATGCACCGTATTACAGTCATGACAGTCAATAAATAGAGTGAAATCTGAACTGCCATACTGGCTAGAATTCCAACAAATTTGCAGAAAATACTACTACGCCATATTATATCATTAATTATATAGTCGTCTCTGTAGAATCCGTCAACACTGCCAATGATAATCAAATATACACCCTTTAGAAGATCAGCTATTGTAATAATTAGAATCATGATGTTATCAACTGATTTGAGCTCAGATCGATGTTCCTTCTGCAGTCGCCATGCTAAACAATATAGGTTTAGTAAAAATGACAATATACCAATTAACCAAGCGAGGACACGTACAGCAGTATTTGGTAGTAAATCATTACAAGAACGAAATACGTTGGCTTCAGGCAAGCATTCTTCAATCTCTTCTTCTGGAGTACCAGCAATACAGCAAAGGGCATACACATCGGAATACCTTGAAGAACAAAACTAACCTTTAGGATTTATCGCCTCAAACCAACACTCTAAAAACTTGTCTTTCCCTGGTTTGCTCTATTGATTAAACAAATAGTTTATACGCCCACCTAGGACGAAGGGTCCTAACGATGTTTTTAACGAGAAGTGCGCCCAGGAAATAAACTGTCTAAACGTTTATGGCAACATCGTTCAAGAAAACTCCAAACTATTTTCAGCTAAAATCAAAAATCAATAAAATCATTCAGGGTCTTGTAAAATAATATTTGAAATATTTTCAGTTTAGCGAGAATGATGTCATTTGCGCCATGTACACTATATCAACTTCGAATTCATGTTCGTGATGAAGGTGCCTTTAGATATGTAAATGCGTGTGTAAACAGTTATTTTTACTGGCCTTATTGAACCCAGACAAGGGGGCAGGGGTGGGGAAGCTGATATCAGAACAGTTCCTTGCGATAGTTTTTTTAATGAATGTATTTTGAAACAAATTTAGTTGTATCTCTTGAGGTCAGTGAAAGAATTCTACTTAATTAGCTGTGATAATTTAGAAGCAGAAAATACGAGTAGTCTTTCCTAAATTTCCTTTTCTGGTCAGTGCTCGGCTTTCAATCATTGTAAAAATCATATTAAATTTATGATAAGGATCAATGTCAGAGGTGTGGTGAAAATAAGAATTAGGGTTAGAATCAATACGTTCAAATTCTCTTCTAAAATAGTGTGTGAAAAACATATACGTATATAACACTCGTTCTTTTGATTAACATAAAATCATTATCTAAGTTCTTGCCTATAGCGACACAGGAGTTAAATACTAGGAATCAAACAACTTACAGTAGTTGTAGATTTGTCAAATCTGAAAACAGGTCTCTCTCGAAATAAACAATTGGATTGTTTCGGAGATCACTGCAAAATGAAACCATATTTAAATATATTATTCCGTATGAACCAGAGATTACTTGCTTTAGTGCGCGTGCATACATGTACTAGTCTTATTTGCAATACAGTGCAATCCCGAAAACTGTATTGCATATCTATACACACATGATATGCAAATGATGGTGCGATCGTTCTTTGTACTTGAAAGGGCGTGATTGCATAGTATTGTTTTTGCGAAATTTTCAGTTTCGGATAAGCATATGTAACAATGACATAACCCTGTGCTGCAAGAGTGACATTGTAGATACATTATTAAAATCCTAACCGTTCTCATATATGACTTACACATGTTATATGGCACAGGCAGTTCATCGTTTCCAGCACTGACTTTTCGATCTGTTTTGTGGACAATTTTATCTGAATGACAATTTCATAATTACAACTGACCACAATGTGGTAGAATAATGTGATTATCATTACTTAGGCAAGATTTTAAAATATTGTTTCCTTCAGAAAAAATAGTAGGTAGGTCGGATTTTTTAATATAAATTAGTTCAATTTTGGGGTGTGAAATAAGACAAGATACTCGTTGGTGAAAGTACTCTTGTGATATTTTGATGAGATATACAAGAAGTAAAAGAGGACACTTACACGTGAAGTTGACTAACACAATGTGCAGATTCTACTAAATAAATTCCACTTACAGTTTTGAATCTCTCAATTTCCCTGGAATGAATTTATTTCAAAAAAAATTAAATGAACAAAGATACTTTGGCAAGGAAGTTAATATATGTAAATTTCCATTTTTTTACCTTTTTGAATATACAAACATGTTTAGGGTTCTTTGGCTTAAACTAGGGTTGACAGGATTAACGGAAAGACGCCCTTGCTTTTTTAAAAATATAATTTGGCTTTTAGTGGACAGCTGTAACTATAAAAATTCCATTCTGATGAGGATCGTCACAAGATAGATTGAAAGCTCAATGCTAAAATATATGAACTGCTTATGCATTTTAAAATGGGTCATTCGATCTACGAAGGTGGTGAATAATTTGGACATTTTTAAAATTGGATAACGTTACAGTGATATAAAAGCTTGTTCTTGTTTTCCAATTGCAACATGTGCTTAGATGATACATTATACAATATCTCAAGGTTGTTGTATTTAACATTTGAATACAATCAGACATAACATATTATTAATTCATAATTTCATTTTCTTTTTAATCCAGCTTTTAAACACAAAATGTACTCACAGGAGATGTAATCTTTTCAGTCCAGAGAAGCTCTCACGAATCAGTTTATTCAGTCTGTTTTCTGACAGGATTCTTGAAATAAGAGAAATAAAATTCAAATGTCTCACAATCAGAAATAAAATAACATTGCAGCATATCATCAGATACCAGATTTAAACTAAATGCCTTCCGTAAGGGCAAAGTCTCTAAATTTTCGTTCCTATACACACTTATTTTTTATTGGAATACAACATAACATATGGGATTAGTTATGTTTGATTCTTGTACAACACTGAATTGAATTTGAAGAGCATTTTTAAGATATAGCCTCATTACTGAAAAATCGTTAAGTATACAAATGAATCATTAAATCCTAAAGCTACACGACCAAGATTTTCAAGACACGTCTGGCAAATTATATTGAGGTATGCATTCCTAAGATATAGCCCAACTGGAAATCTGAGATACATATGTAAAAAATTATATTGAACTTGAAGCTTGCACTCTTCATCTAGTTTATTTACAAGAAATCATTAATTATGCAAATGACTGATTAAAACTGAAAGCTTTCAGTTTTTTAATGATGTCTAATGTTTAAAGTATGTACCAAATTATATACAATTTGAAGAGTGCATTCTTCTTAAGGTATAGCCTAATTACCGAAAACTATTCACTATGCAAATTGATCATTAATATACAATAATATAATATAATATGTGCACCTAAATTCGTTTGAGTTGAGCCAGTAGTTTTAGTGAAAACGAACATAGACATGCACAGACACAGACACATACACACACAGACAGACAGACACGTACACATACACATACACATACACACACACAGACACACAGACACACACACATGCACTTTTCATCCCTAATGTACAACCAACCATATGGAATATAATAATGGTATGTACATATATACTTACAAATAGAGTAGATTTCTAAGGCCATTGAATATATTAACTGGTAATTTCTGTATTGAATTATCCGACATGTCACTGCCGTCAAATAAAAAAAAGTTATGTGAATATGCACATTTTAGTTATTTACAGTATTGCATTGCATTGCATTGCATTGCATTGCAATGCAATGTATGTATGTATGTATGTATGTATGTATGTAAGTATGTATGTATGTATGTATGTATGTATGTATGTATGTATGTATGTATGTATGTCTGTCTGTCTGTCTGTCTGTCTGTCTGTCCCTCCCCATCTCTCTCTCTCTCTCTCCCTCTCCCTCTCCCCCTCTCTCTCTCTCTCTCTCTCTCTCTCTCTCTCTCTCTCTCTCTCTCTCTCTCTCTCTCTCTCGTTTTATTTAATTATATAACCCATATATGTGTCACCTTGGTGATCTTTAAGTTACAATCTACTTACAGATAACCCAAAAATGTCATATAATTGAGCGTGAAATTAAAGGCATCTCTCACAATATACCCGCGGTTAAAGGTCCTGAAAATAGAACACATCAAGAGTTTAGAATATTGCCAGTTAATGAAATATAACTATTTTGGTGATACAGACCTCAACAACAATTTACCA
Source organism: Glandiceps talaboti (assembly GCF_964340395.1). Lineage (NCBI taxonomy): Eukaryota > Metazoa > Hemichordata > Enteropneusta > Spengelidae > Glandiceps > Glandiceps talaboti. The sequence goes on along the minus strand of NC_135567.1, from coordinate 3,339,230 downwards.
AATTTACTTTATCATGCACATAATGCACACATAATTATCGAATATTACAATTTTAAGGTTTTCGTTGAATTAGGCAAGCTTAGGTGCCGTACGTGTAGCAAACTTATTATTCCAGGGCTCTTTATCTGAACTATAACAATTAAAAACGTAAAACAAATAAAAAGTAAAAGAAAATTTTAAACATATATACCACGTGACAAGTTTAATGTATACATGGGAAATTGAGAAACATTTAAAATTATATGAAAATAGCAGTGTTAGAGTTGTCGATATTGTTTACACTTACAGACTTCTCACTTCAGGACTCAATTCATGCACGTCATTCAATGACGTATTGAGACATTTGGCTTCAAGGTTCCTGCACAAACAACCATCTGGGCAAACCACGTCTTTTGAAATTGAATTGAAATGTTACCAATAATTATATAACATCTCCCGATAGGGAACTTGCAAACCCGCCATGTTGAATGTTGTATCATGGGAAATGTGATAATAAACGCTAATCAATTAGTATTATGAAAAATATTGTTATATTGTTTGTAACCACAAATGATCAATTAATAGTCACCCTGACCATTGTGGGAGGTTTATTTTATCGGTAGATCCAGATTAGGTAATACAATAACCTCAGATAATCCCACAGTCCTTTGCGTCTGAGCATGCTCAGTCTTGATTGCAAGTTCCCTATTTCGGCCGCATTTTCCGAGTCGATACGTGAGGAGGGATATAGACATTGGAGTAAGGAATCAGGAATCTGACATATAGTCTTATGAGTGACAGAAACCAAGAGGGTATTTACTTATTATATACATAGACCCACTCAGTTTGTTATTTGGAATTCATTTTTAAGGTATTGTATTTTTAATTTAGGGAGAGAGTGCATTAATTTTATGAAGTTAAAATGTTATAGCCCTCGACTGTTCATTCACGATTCAGATGTACTTTGCGACTAGCACCCTCATTATGTCTACAAACTACTACCTTACAAGTTGAGATCAGTAGAATCACACCATAGATTTCCAGGTAGAAGTTCTATAGAAGTTCTTGCAGTGTTAGCGATAACAAAATTACTGATAAAACATTAAGGTTCCGCCGCCTGAAATGATTTACCCTAATACTATCAGATGCGATTTATATTTCGTGATCTTGACCTTTGACCTTGACCTTCTGGTCTAATTATAACAATCTAGCTAATTCATGCCTACCATAGACATTGTAGTGTGTACATATTGCTAATTTATTTTCTATTATGCTGTTGCTTTTAACATTAATAATGCATGAATCTAATAAAAAAGTTCACTTACCACAGTAGAGTTCATCATCGCCATGGACACAATGGCGAATACCATCACATACATACTGCAGGCTAACACAGTTTGTGTTATCTCTGCACTTGTATGACCCAATAGGGCATTTGAAATCAGCTAAAATCAACATGAAAATAGGAAACATAATAAAGAAGTTTTAAAATAAAATTGTACTGTGATTATACAAATGGGTTGATACAGTATTAGTGTTTATGGTATATTGGGTATGTACGTGTCATTCTGTCACACATCAATGAGAAAGAAGCTCTGGAACCGGAAAAGAACTGCCAACGTCTATTCTTGATAAACGTTAAATGCAAATATTTGACGGACCGGAAATTATTAAAATACTTCAACTATATCCATGATTTATTTGATTATATACAATTCCCAAAATGTGCATCTGTTCATGCTTTCATTATGCAAATATATTGATCAGTATGTATATGAATTTAGTAAACATATACATATAGTGTCTGCCAAAGAGTAATGAGCAAGGTGGTGTTAGTTTATTTTGTTACTAAGTATTCACTGTGACAGATAACTAATTTGAATTTGTAAGTTAATTTGGAATTGTGTTCTAATAAATTCAATAGAAATAGACTCTGCCTCAGCCTAACAGACGGGGGTCTAAAACTGGTGCACCTGTCAACATTTCAAAGCATTCATTGAAGCATTCTTGGATGTAGAGATTAATTAATCTTAAGAACACAAGTCAGTCTAAACATTTCCTTTCTGGTACTGTAGTGTTGGAAACCAGATTTTGGAGCTAAACAGTGAACAGATTAAAGTGTTAATCACTCGCAGATATAAAGTACATTTTTGGGAATACACTTTTTGAAGATTGCTCTGAGGTCTCTTATTGTCCAAGTAATGCTGTTGATTATTTTTAAATTTTTGTGGTTTAATTTAAGTAAACTAAGGCATTGTATATTATAGATCATGGTCAAATCAAAGTGTCAACCAAGACTGTGACCTTATAGATGAGAATGGCAATATATTTTCTTTGATAAACATCAGTAGAAAGTACGAATTTACGGTTGATTTTCTAACTTTTCATGGTATTGTCAATGTCAAGCCTTGATTATAGAAAAGAAAAATCTGTTTATTTCTGAGCCTTATGCGCCATTTATACACAATAGCATTATTTGTTATAACATTGGCAAGACAGTGTAGACAATATATATCTAGAAACGGAAATTAAAAATACAAAAAGAGGTTTGCTATATTCCATATCTCGAAAGAGAAATTTCTCATATTATTTGGTTTTATTCAAGCAAGTTACACATGATGTAACATTCAATCTTTTCAGTATAATATGTTTAACCGTATAATCTGTACAAACATATTTCTTTTTTGTTCTGCACCTCTCATATGAGAGATGCACAATTTGTGATCATGAAACGGAAACCACAGGGAATACATTTTTACGATTGTTCATCTGTTGGGCAGATCTGAAACTTTTTTTTTCAATCTTTGTAATGTGATATTTTCTCAGGAAGAGAAACATTCTAAGGATAATTATTTTAGATCAAACAGCTCATTCTTGGAATATCAATTATCTTCTTGTCAAATATAAAATTTGTAAATTGACCAAGGTTGAACCAAACGTTAATATTTTACTAGAACAATAATCAGATATTCTAGGAAAGTTGCAGCACCCTTCTGAAATGAACCCAAGACAAAGTGGATCATGATCATTTAGATACATTTTGTAATCTTTTTTAATGTCAAGTTCTATTATGTAATGTCCTAATTGTAGGTAGAATTGTACATTTGTTTCCTTGGGTCTTGCTCTTCTTTTTCCTGTATCTTGTCTTACTTCCTAGGAACGTCTGGCGTTGTCGTTTATATTTCTTTGTGAAATTGCAATAAAAAACGTTTTCAATGTCCATACATTTATGGTAACCAATAGGGATATCACTTAGCCTTAATGACAAATAAAATTCAACAACAACAACAACAACAACAACAACAGCAACAACAACAACAATGACAACAGCTTCAACAAAAACAAAATCAAGAAGAACAACAACAAAGTAAAATATTCTCACAACAAGTTCCTGGGTCCTCATCTTCCTTATCTGGACAGTCTGACATACCATTGCATACTCTGTGCAGTGGGATACAATAACTTCCAGGGCATTTGTAAGTATATTCCGGGCATAGGAAATCATCTACGAATGATAACACATTTTTACATAATGTTATGCAAATAATACCTTAACGCCGAATTTTATTTCAGATTATAACTGTCATATGATATATATTGATCAGTTTTATTGAACATTTTACTACTGCGTACAGGAGGAATATATGCGAACATTCACATGTTTCTATGCCTTGCACTATTTTATGTTCAGTAAAGTTGACACAGTAAATACGAACATTTACCATAATTTATTCCCAACGTTTATTTTCAGTAGTTATCAGCTAGTTCACTAACTGTACACATAACCATAGACCCCACTCATAACTTATTAATTGTTCAGGTACACTGCTCCCTTGTATAAACATTTGTAATCTAGCTTATTGTATGATCTTCCTTCTTCCCATAAGCTAGACGGTAAGTGGTTACAGAAGGGATATAGGTGTGGCAGAGCAATCAACATATTGTGTGTACTCCTGGTGCTGATAAACAACATATTGGCAATAAATTAAACCATAAACAATAGAGTAGTAATATAATTACCTTTATTGAGAATATAGGTAGTCATCATTGCCATTTTCATTTTACAATAATAATATTTTGTCATGTATTTCTGTGAGATTCTCGACATTTGTGTCTACGCTTGAATCCTTATCAATAGCACAAAAGTAGCTATATACAAGTATTGTGTTCGATATTGAACACAAATATAAGACGTTTGAAAAACAAGTAAAGATATAAAGAAATCAAACAAATGTTTGCACACACCACAATCACGTAAATGTGAACCATCTCGACATCCAACTCTATAACCAAACTGATCTAAATCATACAAGCACCAATGTTTTGAAGCAATACAAAGACCACTCTGACACTGTCTTTCGGTTACTTGGCAAGGCCTGTCGTTATCTGAAAGACAAAAGGTTGTTTTGAAGAATCTCAGTGCCATTGTACTCTTTCGATTAAGTTACAATGCATTGAGATTACTAAAAATTATGTAAATTAAGGAAGAGGCCATGTGAAAAAAGGCAGCAATATAAATGGAACCATAAAGTGTTTCCATGACAACAATGGGATTAAGATCATACCACAACCAACTTCGTCTTCAGACTCTCCATAATCACAATAAACACAATCTGTAATTCCATCGCATCTCAGAGTTGGTGCTAGGCATGTGCCGTCAAGACACTCAATAGCATTGCAAATATCTAGATAAAAATACAATTAAAGAGAAAATTTATAGTTTATTTGGGATGACTAATTTATCAAACATAAGAGCGTAATTTAAACATTTACTGTTACTAAGGTTCAGTGGTACCAAACTACCACATGTTCATGCTCAATACCTAAATTGTTCATTGTTCAACAGCTGGCAGATAAAGCGTCAAAAACTATTTTCTCGGTCCGAGCGGCACTGGGAAATGAATTATCACCTAAACTGTACATGAAGATTTTTGACACCAAAATACTTCCAATATTAAATTACGCAGCTGCTGTACTTGGTAATTTACATGTTAATTTGCTCGAAAATATCCATATCAAATGGGCAAAGTTTATTCTTGGAGTTCCACAACACACAACAAACGGAGGTATGTTCCGTTATTGGAATAAAGAAAGACTATACTATACTATACTATACTATTATTAAATCCACTTTCAATCTTATTAGGACATATACCATTTTCTTTGTTTGCAGGATGTACCAAATTATCTTCATTTCTAAGTGTGCCATTTTAATATATATCCTAATTACTGGAAATCATTAATTATGTTAATGACATAATTACTAAAAATCATAAAATGCAAATTATTTATCGATTGCATGGTATATTTACCAAAAATCAAATCAGTTTAGAGAATTACTTCATAGATTATTTCCACCAAATATTGTTTGAATTGAGCCAGCATGTTTTTGAGAAAAGCATACCACAGCAATACATACATACAGACAGACAGACGGACAGACAGACAGACATACATATACACACACAGGCAGACACACACACACACACACACACACACACACACACACACATACACACACACACAAGAATGAACACACTTTCTTACCTATATCGGTGCAATTGGCTTCATCAGTTTCATCTAAACAGTCAATGGTTAAATCACAATGTTTATTTGCATCAATGCATTGCCCACTAGAACAAGAAAACTGATTGGTTCGATTGCATACAGAGGCATCTAAGGGTTTAAACATACTTTTTTATGATTACTAGTTTATGTCTATGTATTCAAAATTACTTGTTTTTATACTATGAACTACTTCAACTGATGTTTACATGGTATATGTCAACAACAACAACAACAACAACAACAACAACAACAACAACAACAACAATAACAACAATAACGATATTAATGAATATCAATGTATTTTCAACAGCATGGTAAATTACATGTTGTTATATAAATGTTGATTTCACGAATGTATATAAAACTAACCACAGTCATTCTCATCAGATCCATCGAGGCAGTCTTTATGGAAATCACAGTACTTAGTAAATGGTATGCGTCCACTACCATAGCACATAAACCAATCAGCAGAAGAAGTACCTAAAAGTGGGGATAATCGGTGAGATAACACAACTTCAGATTTTTCTTTACTCTTCCAACCCTGGGCCCCTGGCAGGGTGTCATATAAATGATTGTACTATGTTACAAAACACCTGATGTCCAAACTGCCCAAGGATGACCTAGTATAACCTTTACTTTGGCATGTAACAATGATCCCAAAAATATGCAAATATTGGATATGTGACTTCATTAAATACTAAAAATTAAGAAAATGGTCGTCATTACAATAAACTTATTGAATTTTTCACATATTTTCCAATGCACATTGGTGAACTCCAAAACATTACATTTGTCCTTAAGTTCAAAAACGTATCGAATGATACACACACATTTCACAAGATAAAAGTATATGGACATCAAATCATGTTTTTTATACATCATTTATACAACAAACATGATAACCAGATAACCAATTTGAGCAGGTATAATCATATAATTTTGGAATCAACATATTACAATGACTCCGAGAAAAATGTCCATTAACTATTCAAGCCACCACTACAATAAAGTTATTAAATTGTTCACATTTGTTTGTTCCCACTTGTGGATTTTCTCATTCTCATTATATTGTGTTTGTGTTCACAGGATATACAATTACTGTAGTCATTTCAGCACTTAGCAGATTTATACTTACCACACACTGCCGGTACACTAGTATCATAACAAGTTGACGTGCCATCATATACATCACTTTGGTGAATACATTCCCTGCTCGCACATTGGAACATATACTCAGGACATGTGATGTTATCTTTCAGGATGGATATCATACAATAGATAATAATAAACACGTTATGTTTGAATAAATGTCAATTTACATTACAAATAATAATATAACATAATCTAATGCCTTTTATATTATCCGAACAGTAAAATTATCTTGGTTCCTTGCACCTGATTTCAAGAATATAATTAATGCAGTAAAGGTATTATTAAAGTTACACAATCAAAATAGATTGTCTTTTTAACAATGTAGACATTACCAAAAATATTCGATATAATGGTCCGAATTAACGTTGTTCATTAATCTTTACTATACACTAATGCTGTAGGTGAAAACATTAAGAAAGGCAAGGGAAAATTCAAACTTGGCAGTATGGCTATTATATGTGATTCAGCTAGAGTGAAAGTTATTGATATTGAGTTGTTCAGTTTCCATGTCGTTCCATAACATATTTTTTTAACTTGACAAGACACATAACAAGTTGCTATAAAGAATATGAACTACCTGGTGATAATATGCCTGTTGAGATATTTAAATATGGCGACTCCCCTGTATCCGAACCTGTTGAATTACATTTAGATAATTAATAAGTGCATGGTCAAGAATAATTATTTTTACTTCAAAGTACTGAAGAAAAGATAACTGCAGCTAATTTTATCCAAACAAAAGTGAATTGCAAAAGTTACGTTGGTAAAGTGTTCAAACAAAAAACATAATGGAATTAAAGTGCAATAAATTTCCCCCAAACAAGAAATATTTGATGAGCAAATACATAATTGAGTTTAATTTAATTAAATTGGCAGTTGTCGTGGATGCAGTATGTATAAAACGTTATCAAAGTATCATTTAATTTTACACTAATGTTTATTATCCTATAAATGACCATGGAATAAAGGGTACATATTTACAATTGTCCTGATATGTGTGAAACTAGTGTAGCACTGGGTGAAGTTGTGTGATAATACTAGTTATCTTGTATCTATGTATATTAGGCTAATGACGTAGTTGTGTATTTAGCGATACATGTATGCTTCTTATTCAAAAAATAAATACGTGAATATTCTTCACTGAAACAATTACCTGTCTCTGATCACTGCTATGCCTTTTTAAGTACATTTCAATTGGTGTTAATACTTACTGATGTTAAATCTACTAATTGCTTCTTGTTTGCAAATAAACAGAGAGGACAGGTTTGTATCACATAATATGTCATACCAGTGGTTATGTGAATGCAAATTTTCAATGTACAGGGCAGTACAATCTTGATGAATACTTCCATCTGGCTGTGATCTAAATTAAGGGAAACTTTATCAACTGGTATAATTTTGTTTATACACACACACACTACCATGTTTCGATTCCGAATCATCGTATTATGAATTACTTCGCCAAGTAAATGTTCTTTCGGAATATATATTGAACGTACGTTCGTGTAATTTACAACATTTTTTTGTCTTTCATTTTGGATACAGACCTATACTGTATGTCATAAATCTAACTACAACATACTGTACAAAACTGATATCAAACCATCATGTTAACAATCTCAACACGTGTGACATTTGACCTCATGTCAGCAATTCCATATGATAAGCCTTTGGAGAGAGAGAGAGAGAGAGAGAGAGAGAGAGAGAGAGAGAGAGAGAGAGAGAGAGAGAGAGAGAGAGAGAGAGAGAGAGAGAGAGAGAGAGAGAGAGAGAGAGAGAGAGAGAGAGAGAGAGAGAGAGAGGCAGGCATACACTTACACAAATGTAAATGTAAAGAGAGAGAGAGAGTCTGTGTGTGTTTCATAAGTACCCTCTTGGCATGTCACACGTGGTCAATATCATTTATTATGAACTTCATCATCTTCATTCAACCCAACACGTTAAAAACGTCAAATACGGAGAGACGTACATATGATTTTAACTGTAAACGAACGAAGTACAGGTATGTGTCATTGATTTGATATTAATATTGCAATGCCTGTTAGCAATGGAGAAAAACTTCCCGAAAAGTCCCCAAAAGCGTTACATTTGTGGGCGACAGTGAGGAATTGGTTGGTTAGTTCTTGAGAATACAATCTAATAACACCACAATATTTTGCTCTTTCGACAGATTATTCTGGCAATCATTCTTTGGTGGTTAATGATAATTCTATAATATATTATCAAAACTAAAAAAACGGATTTTACTGAGGAATCAGGAAGAAAGTCTTATGCACTAATCAAACTCAGAAAAAATGAACATATACCACGTTACATCATAGTAATATAAAATAAAGTTATTTAAACCTATCTTACCCTGTTGTACTCCAATCAGAATACAAAAATGGTTTTCCATCTGTCCAAGTGTATTTCCCTTCTTTATCCCCATCTGTTAAACCTATGCGGAAAACAATTCGCAGATAAGTATGATATTGTGAATTGCAGTTTACTGTTCCAGACACACAGAAACGACAAAGCAATTCATGTTACTCTTTAAGAGAGCAAGATGAGAATTATTTACTACATATAGTGTAAGTGAAATAAAGTATTTTAAGACACTATAACTATATGCAGACACATTAGACATAATGTAGCAAGAAACTGCATTCATACAATCTTGATATATTACAGTGTACAAAATGCTAACATATGCATGTTAGTTATTGTTTTTGGTGTGGTTGTATTAAATTATAAATGAACCTGCAACACGATGTAGAAATTTCAAAGTGTAAATTTTCCCAATTACTGAAGGTAAAACACTCACCAATATAAATCCAACTCGTGAGATCGTCTAATGTTAGTTCGTGCAGGAACTGAGCTTCAGATTCTGAAGAAATACTTGTAAGAGATCCGTTGTTTTCTTTACACTTAGTCTCACTCTCCATCCATGTAAGAAGAGATGGTCCTCTGAACAAACGATAGCAATGACCCATGTGCAACATCCACGTTGGTAAACATGTAAAATCTATTAAACCGAGAATGTTACTATAGCAGTAGTTTCAAATAAATATGCCATTTTGTTCATGTATGCAAGGTTTGGTATTAGTACACACACACACACACACACAGTAGCTTGACAAGACACATAACAAGTTGCTATAAAGAATATGAACTACCTGGTGATAATATGCCTGTTGAGATATTTAAATATGGCGACTCCCCTGTATCCGAACTAACTCTAAGCCTACTCAGAGTAGCTTGTGTTTTAATAGAGTTCGATAATTAACACCCTAGTTCAAAACTGTTACCCCAGAAATTTAATTTCGCCCCTTTTAGATCGTAATCTATAATCTCATTTGTATAAGGTTGATGAACTGAGCAAAGTTACATGCACATCTCATGAATTGGGCAGTTTCACAGATTGGGTGTAACATATATACATGTATATATAATTGAATATTTGGTCGAGGTAAAATACTTCAATGCTTTACAAAAGTACAGTAACACTTTTTAGTTAGATCTCTTAAGCCTTGTTTACTGGAGTCGTATTATTACTTACTCAATAAATTCTTGTCATTTGTTTTTCGCTTCACCTGATGATAATTGTAGATGGCAATAAACCCCAGACTGTAGTCATTGATATCATTTGAAGTAAAGCTGATGAACATTTCATTAAAATCAGATAATATGGTTGCTGGTGGAGGCCTGTGATTACAATATCGTCTTCGTAGTCCATGACTAACGGTATTGCCACTGTAAACCTCTATATTCTCGGTTAGACAGTTACTAACAGCTCTTCCTACATCAAACTCTTGAAAGGTAACACTAATGTATGAATGTGCATCAGCCAGTAATTGCCATGAACAACGCATCATTTCTGGGTAAGGTATAGGGTAGTCCCTTGTCGAAATGATACCAGATGTATAGTTTCTGCATAACATTCCACTGATGCATACACGTGAGATGTCTTGACAGTTTGTAACATCTGTAACAAAGCATACTAATCATCATCACCACCACCACCACCACCACCACCACCACCACCACCATCACCACCACCATCATCATCATCATCATCATCATCATCATCATCATCATCATCATCATCATCATCATCATCATCCCTACCTAGCTATTTTCTCCTAAAGCCCTCATCTTTGACTTGGCTAAAATATTTCTTGTTTGGTGATCACTCGTCGTTCAATAAAACACAAAGTATCCAGCATCTTATCTGGGCGACCATGAAGTTTTATGGTTTATTATGTATAACTGTTACCATACTAGGGGGCTATGACTAAATGTTAGGTCAAATAAAAAATATGAACATGGACACTTTAGCAAAGCTATAGGGAAATGTGTGAAGTAGTCTACCAGCTAGCCTGGTACTATTTAGTCTAGTTGATTTTGTATACTCTGAAGAGATATTACAGGTAGATGATATTATCATGACTAACTCTAAGCCTGCAAAAGATGTAGGGAGAGCTGTGAAGAAGTCTACAAGCTAGTGTTATCAAGCTAACTTATTTAGACAAGTTAAACTGGCTTGTGAATGCGATTTACACGCAGGTGATGTTATGACTAAGCCTGCATTATATAAACCAATCAAATGAAGTATGTACCGTCTGTCAACCGTATGAAGTATTCCATGAAAATCGAATTGTAATATTGTAGGTTGAGAATCCAAGGACATGTTGTAATGATGTAACACGCATGCCGACCATATATTAGGCATTTGCAGTCATCCTTGTACCATTTGAGACACCAATATATACAACTCTCCTTGGTGTGGCCACTATTCCAAATATATTGTTCATCACTATCGTAGTAGAAAGATCGGTACGTCAGATAGAAATCAGGCACTTGGATACCTAGTAATCCCACAGAGGAATAAAATGATTCAAATGAAGGACACAGTTCATAGAATATCACTAGACTTTGGACATTATGGTTAACTAATCATACCATGACGATGCCCAATAAACTAACCACTTCTTAATTTGTCATTATTTATGTTTTCTGTATATGTTAATGTAAATTTTGTAAATTTCCCTTACTCGACATTGTGTTTGAAGAACCTTTGGCTCAAGAATTTATCGAGTTTAAAAAAGTGAAAGAAACAAACAAAGAAACAAACTGGAAACCAAGAAATTGCTCTACTTTGAGTCAAATCTGTCAATGATTCGCTTATTTAATCACTATACCCATGACTCGATAACTACTGTTGTGCAACAACATTTTGTTGAAATCAGTCAAAGTGTTCTATCCCGTATATTTAAGCAATAAACCACCCCCTGGGGATGGTATACCAAGAGGTGTTGACCAGTGAACGAATTAAATGCACGAGCGATAGCGCGTGCATATAATGAGTTCACTGGTCAAAACTAAAATGCATATATAGCCTATGTAGGCCCAACAATATTACATATACTTTCACCATTATATCCCGTTATGATAAAAATTCAGTTATTGATATGATCCCTGAAGCCAAAGGGTACATATTGGGGAGAAATGAATATAAAATATTAACAATAAATAAATACATGCAGGTCATTCTTGTGTGTCATTCCCGTCAAAAGTTCACAAATGCACATGGTGACACTTTCTTTCAAAGGGCTACATCCGGGAAGGACAGTATGAAAAAATGAAGAAATGGTGTTCATTGATGTTACCAAACTATGTCCCTGCACATTTGCAGTTAAATTTCATTTTCGTAGTTATTTTAACCTCGTGAAGTCGTGTTTGGATGTATCACAG